>NC_079436.1:32145680-32303180 GCF_903798145.1 Danio aesculapii | reverse complement strand
CACATCATAGTCTCTGCAAACTGCCGCACACCAAGGCAATTCTTGGGATGCAACCTGTAAATCAGCAGCAGATCAATGAATTCTCTGTAAATATGTGACACTGGACCATAAAACCAGAATTTATTTTGTGTAAAATAACATGGATAAACTACAAATTAAATGTATCAGCTGTGTGGCCAATTTCAAGACTTCATAAATGTAAGCGACAGTTTCCACTCCCAGTGTTCGCATGGGTTTACTCCGGATGCTCCGGTTTCTCCTTCAAGTCCAAAGACATGCGGTATAGGTGAATTGGGAAAGCTAAATTGGCCGTAGTGTATGTGTGTATGTCCTGGTCCTTCAGGTTGTGGGTTGAGCATTGGGCTAACGACTCGCCTCATAAAAATGAGATGTTATAAAACACCAACATGGTGCGGCTGAATATCAACTTCAACATAAATGGCCCTGGGAATAAGTAAGTGACTAAGATATGAATTCTTAGTCCTAAAAATCAAGTTCAGCCTCAGCTAATCTACACCAAATACTTTTACATACACACATCCACCATTACCATGAAGTATTATGCTTGGATACTTAAAATACAGAACATAATTTTTCAGATTTTGTCAGTTGTATGATGTAAATTAAAAAAGAGATGTTTTTTTACCTTTACATTTAAGATAAGAAGGAATAGACTTACACATCTCTTCCAATCCAGTTAAAAAAGATTTTGCTTAATCAGACTTAATCAGATCAGTTTTTCAACCACAGAAAGACATCAAAACAACTTTTAAATTAGAACTTAGCACATTTAGCTTAGGAAAGCTGATCATTCAAAGTCTTTTACGTTTCATTAGTTTGAAAAAATTACTCTAAAAGGATGCAAATTTCTAAATATTTATTCATTCTTTTTCCTTCGGCTAAGTCCCTTATTTATCAGAGGTCGCCACAGCATAATGAACCACCAAAATTTCTAAACATTTCGGTCGAATTACACATTGCTGTTTGTTTTTTTGTGACATAATAGGATGAATGTGCGATGTGCTTTCAGAAATACAATCAAATAAAAGCAACGTTTAAAGACATTGTGACATGGGTGATTTGTTTTTAAACCCGTGTTGACTTTTTAAACCTGTGAAGTCTTTTCTGCATGTCAGTTTCAATTTAGGTTTAATTCAGCTATCGATTTATAAAAATCTAAAATCTTCAAAAAGGACATACAATATGTTTAGATCATAAGAGGACATCCTGAACAGTTTTCATCAATTTGAAGACATCATTATTTATCTGTACCTCTGTTGTAGAAAAGAGCAGCAGGCATCTTTGACGTTTTGAAGCTGTAGGAAACTGGCCCCTATCAGGAGGGCCTGGACGTTCTGTTGGTCTATGGCTATGTGTCCGTTGTAGGCAAAGTTTATAAGGGCCTCAAGAGCACTGTTTAAAGGTAGAGCAGAAATGACAAGTATAGCCTTCCAAAACACTCAAAACAGCTTGTCAACATATTTCAACTGTCTATATTAGGGCTGCACAATATATCGTTTCAGCATCGATATCGAAATGTGCGAACCTGCAATAGTCACAAATAATTTCAAATTGGTATTATAATTAACCAGGAGGCACAAGCCCCTTTCACACAGTGATACAGGTAAATATCCGGAAAATTACCGGACTGACTTTGCTGGTAAATTCACAATAGTGCTGTTCACACAGGTAAGAACGTTCCGTAATTTTTCCGGATAAGACCATTCACCCATCCATTTCAAAATACCGGTAAATTCTGACATCATTAACCAGAAATGAGCTCTAAAAGGCTGTACTTGTATTTGTAAACATGGAAGGGGTTGGGCTTTTGTTGACTGTACATAATATGTGTGCGTGTGCTGGCGCTCACCAGCTGCTTCACATGCACATGCGTCAAGCAACTGAAGCAAAGCTTGAAGGTAAACGAACAGCGGATTAGCATAAGCATTTTAGCGATCATTTTTTACACAGTTGGCATTAAGGAGGAACATATAAACGTCATCTGACTAACATCTAGCAGCTAAATGTGTCTGGAAAAATATTCAAAGGCTTTTATTTTCGTAAACAGCGCAGATGTAAATGTGCCTGAATGTCCTGATTGACTGGAGTACACGTCTCACGTCAGCACGTTCTAATCGAGCAATTTTCCTACTGCGTTCACACAGCGCAGCATTCCGGCATGTTACAGATAATGTTACAACTTCTCTTTTCGGAAAATTGCCGGAACGAATGTACCGGTATTTTCAAAAAGGGCCTGTTCATAAATGATCCCTTTCCGGAAAATTGTCGGTAATTTTCCCGAAAGATCTGTATGTGTGAAAGGGGCTACAGTAAACATGATTGTGGAGTTGTAGCAAAGTTTAACTCTAAAATAATATGAAAGATTATTATGTGGATGTGTTTTTGAGGCCCGTGACTGCAAGATTTCAAGTTATTTTAAACCATTTGGGCACAAGTAATTATAAAGTTTGCCACTTTAATGAAGATTAATTGTGTTTACTAAATTATTTAATAAAATAAAGACTATGCAGTGTTATTTTACATTTGATTATTGAATTTCTATAATTCAATACAGTAAGACTCCACAATTTTGTATAATTATATATATATATATATATATATATATCCACCAATACCTTATATATATATATATGGATTTTTCATTTTGATCCTTCAGTTTTTTCATCTGTTTTATTTTATTTAGTATAAAATAGTATAATTTTGTATTTTTTATGCAGATGCACTTGCTTACAAATCATTCAAATCAATCTAAAATCAGGAATTATTTCTAAATAGGGTCAATTTGTAAAATTCTATTCATATCCAATATTACTTATTGCAATGTCAGTTTGTTTCCATTAGTGTGCAGCCCTAGTCTATATGAGCTATTGTGTCTTCACCTGGGATCCATGCCCTGCATGACGATCTCATCCTGTTTGCACTCCACCATGTCGTTGGTGAACATGGCATGGAAATATGGAATAGAAGCAGCAAGGACTATTCTGTGAGCACTGAACTTGTGCTCTCCTACCTGTATACACAGAGAGAAAAAGATCTAAATAATCATATACATAAGTAACACATCTATTGTCCTGTTGCAGTGTTGACAATGTGACATTTTTGGGACATTCTTAACTATGTTAAACAAACATTGTTAACTATGAGAATATTCCAGGGCAAAAATTAACAGTGCGGCTTTAATAAATGACTGATCTAATGTGAAAACGGTAAGCCATTAGGACAACTTCGTTTACTAAAAGCATACAATAATCCTCAGCATGAGAATTAGTGTGTATGGAGTATATGTACTATATAAGCCAGCTGTCTGTCAGCTAAGACATGAACGCTGGAGGTCAGGTGAAGGAGATAAAGAGGATTACTGCTTTCTGTGACCCACATAAATGGCTGATGATGCAACAGTTAAAGCACAACGGGACTGAGCACGTTTCATTAGCTCAAGCTTCTCCTAATGATGCTTTAGACAGCGATATGATGGTATATGTTCACTCACAAACATTAGGCAAAAACAAGCACTCTATTTTACACCGTTTTTTTTTCATAATTAATACTTGTATACATATATGGGGGAAAAATATATGATGGGGAAAAAATGAACAGTTTTTATGGATTTACTGCAATTATTAGGTATAGGTTTGGGTAAAATGCGTAGAATAACAAATGTTTACATAATTGGAAATCAGGGTTATTTTACAAATTAAATTTTATTTAATTTTAAGTTAAAACATTGGTATTTTGTTGTCTAAAATGAATATGAACATAAAACCGGCACTTTTTATGGAAATGCTCTAATTCACAACATTTGGATGAAATGTCATCAGTTATATAAAACATGCTACAATAGGGCTGGGCGATATGGCAATAATGCAATATCAATAAATCTTTTTCATATTGACTATAATGATATATATTTCGATATACGTTGTTAATACTTCCAGCTTTAAAAGAGTATCCCAACAATGACTGAAGCCACAAAGATTAGACACTTCATTAAATAACATTTTAAAGTCTTGTTTATTAACAAAAATAGTTTACACATTACTCTGATTTTTTTGGAGATTCCGATTTTCCATAATATTCTTATGATATACGATATAAAATATAATATTTTGAAGAACTGTCAGCATATATACAGTACACACACAAAAATACATAATGCATTCTCTAAAAATAAACAATTACAGAAATATTTTAAATAAACGTTTTACTTAATTAAAATTGTTAAAATATTCATCATTAAAACAGTTAAACATGTAATACTGCCGGCGGGAAAGTGAATCGAGCTCGCTAAACAATACTGGGTGATGTTGCATATCTCTAATATCAACACAATTACAGATTCTTATTGTTGCATATGTGTGTTGTGTGATTGGCTCTTTGCATTGATAAATATCATGTAAAAATTTCCTGAGCTTATCATTGTTATCGACAAACATTTTATCACGATTCGATATGATATCGTTTATTAGCCCTATACAGCCCTATGCTACAATAAATACCATCTATATGTTATAACTATAAATAAACTATAATAATGTAATGTGTATTTATAGTGTATGACCATACACCCAAAGCGCTTTACAGTCATGAAGGGGGATCTCTCCACACCACCACCAGTGTGCAGCACCCACTTGGATGATATAACAGCAGTCAGTGCGCTTACCCCACACTAGCTATAGGGGGAGTAGAGAGACAGTGATAGAGCCAATTCGGTGGCTGGGGAGGATTGGGACGCCATGATGGGTAAGGGCCAATGGAGGGTAATGTGGCCAGGACACCAGGGTTACACCCCTACTCTTTACGAGAAGTGCCATAAGATTTTTAATGACCTCGGTTGAATGGCGCTCACTGATAGTATAGTGTCCCCTTCACTATACTGGGGCATTAGGACTCACACAGACCACAGGTTGAGTGCCCCCTGCTGGCCTCACTAACACCCCTTCCAACAGCAACCTAGTCTTCCCATGTGGTCTCCCACCCAGGTACTGACCAGACTCAGCCCTGCTTAGCTTCAATGAGTAACTGGTCTTGGGCTGCAGGGTGATATGACTGTTAATAATAAATGAATCACAAATAAACAATAACTATAGACATATGTATAATGGTAACTCAATCAAAATTGAGAATTTTCTAGTCTCTTATTCTTTTCCAGAGATGTACATTTGCATATTTATGTCTTAATGTTTTAATGAATGATTCTGTTCTACTTATTTCTTCTCCAAGGCTCCAGAAACAACATTTTAGATTTTACAATTGTCTTTGTGCCTTTACAGAAATAAACTGTTACTTGACAAGTGTAAAGTCTGTTGTTTGGTGAATAAAGCAGAGCCCACTAGCAGTCAGCACACCTTTATTAATGTACATAAATCTGTGTGAAGAGGGGGTTGTTTTGACAATGGTGTCAACTGTATGTGAAACTATTAAAAATGCAATAGCAAAACTTAATAATACCATAAAACAAGCTTTAAAATGAGCAGAAACAGCTAAAAATATAAATGAAAAATAACATTATTTACATTTGAAATGCATTGGCAACAAATGAAATAAAATATTAACCTGTCACCATGGTTTTGGAAAAAATGAAGGAATGAGGGAATTTGAAAGTATAATATCCAGAGCTAAAAACATGAACATGTATTAGATTTTTTTTTTAAGTAATAGAAATATATATAATGAATGTTTTAAAATAAATCAAGCAGCTTATAATGTATTACATGTCCAGTTCATACTAGTATCTTGTACTAAACTCGACAAAATAGTTAAATATTAATCATATCAGGATGCATTGTTCCTCTTCCGTGCGGTACTACTTTATAATACACAGTTCATATTCAGCTGATGAGGATGTTAGCAGAACATGCTAACTAAATTACAATAGAATAATAATTGCTCGCCTTCAAAACGTATATACCATATACAAAGATGGATTTCATGCGACATATACAATAAGACATATAAGAAAACGACTTGACATCTTAAACATATGAACTAGCAGTGTAGCCTCTCCCATGCTGACAGCCCAGTGCTACTAGATTAGCATTATAAGCAGCAAATTATCCCAAAGACAGAAAAGCACAGTACTTTTAGCGTAACGTCACACAGTTTCCCTTGCCGTCGGATCTCCTCCATCACTGCATATCCACGAGTGGGCAAATCGGCGACAGAAAAATGCATCAAATCTTCTAATTCTTCAAATATCGTGTCACCCATCGTCATTGATGGACTGGAAACGACACTTTTTGTCCAAAGCGAGACGCCGTACTTCGAGCTGTATTATTATAACTGAGTGCCCTCCACAGGCGGTGTCAGTTCCCTTCTCTATCATGCAGGGGTCATGTATGCTTCTCAAATCTGATTTATGTGGATGTCCTGGTCTTATTCGTGTGATTCAGAGCTACATCACGGCTTATGTTGGGTTCAGTTCACGTGACAGAGCTTTTGATGTCTGTCTGTGAGAACAGACGACAGTCCTTCACAGCCATGTGACAGTGAGACACTGCTTGAATTCATAATGTACTGTTATGTATGGCATATAAAGATAGTTCAGTCTCTTTATGAGTAGAAGCTTTCAGGCAAAGTTGTTAAGTAATAGAGTTTAGACTGTAGAATGGAGTGCTTTGTTAGTCATGCAAGGTCATTGTCATTTCTATATAAATATTACTTCTGTACTTTTATTTTATTTTATAATTTTCATGCATATTCAGTTGAATCGACGTCAGATAATTATATTTGTGTGTAAGTCTATTTTTTAAGTATTTTCAAGTAAATTAGATTATGATCTCTTATTAAATATATAACATATACAGTGCTCAGCATAACTGAGTACACCCCATTTTAAATTGTAATATTTTTATCCATTTCTCAGTGAATATAGGCTATGTATTTTGGTGCATTTGAACAAGATAGATTTATTAAACAGATATATTTATTAAAATAATATTTTAGTCAACAAACATATTTAGAAATTGAAAGATAATACAATTAAATTCAAGAAAAAAAACTTCATTTTTTCGATTTTTTATTTATTTATTTAATTTTTTTTTGCTTCTCTTGATTTTTCCCCTTTTTTAAATTTGTATTTCATTTTTTTCTATAACATATTAATTTGGGTGTACTACTTTCTAGACCGTTATCATAAGTTAATTTGTTAGATAAGCTCCAGATTTGGCTTCAGTACTGACTAATCTAATGTATATGCACACATATAATATTGTATAGCTTTCTATTAAAAATATGAATTTAAAAGATAGATTTGTGAGGGGTGTACTTATATGTGCTGAGCACTGTAACTATAGATCACACTTAAGCAGACTGCTTAGCAATAAGAGAAAGGCAGAGCAGAGTTTTCCCACTGTCAGGCTATTATGTTTTTGCCAACCTTTGGAAAAACAAAACTGTCTTGAAAAACTTCTTTAAATGTCTGACAGACTACTACAGGGATAGTCACTTAGCCTTATGTCCTCCTTGTATTTTGTGTCAAAGTAGCTTAAAGCAGAAGTTTAAGGCACTAAAGCTAGTTGTGGAAATCTGGTTAAATCTACAGTTGCGTAAACACAGTAAAACACTAATTCCTTCAATACCTTCAGGCACTCCATTAGCTATTCCAGTTCTTTTCATCGTATCATCGTGTGACTAATTTGGTTATGATCAGGTCCATAGCCAATCTGGTGAAAGGGGTGGTTCTTTTTTCTTTGAAAAATTGACTTTTTTGCAGTTATTCACCTTGTTTCCTATTTAATAATTTTAAGAACCATTCTTAGCTGGATTCGCTAGCTGGATGATCATCCTAACCACACTTTTTGATGTACCAAACATTTCCCAAAGGTTTAGAATGAAGAATTATGAGAACAATATTATTTTTTCAATAAAAATTTATTACATCAAATATCATTGGAAAAAATAAAGGAATCTGTTAAAGCTTTAAATGAAAAACGTTGACATTTAAATATTATTAATTTAAATAGCAAACTGGCCAGCACATTCAACTTTCAGCCAACACATGATTCTGCTTGGTGTTAAAGCCTTCTTCGATAGATTATTTTCACAATTTATGATGGCATAGCTGTCAAAATAGGACAAATGAGCTCATGTGTGGGACAAATTCTGGACCTTTGTCAGTGAGGCGTGGGTCTTTTAGACCACCCGAACCTCCCCTGGCTAAAAGTTACTTAAAACACTAAAAAAGGCTTTATTGTATACTAATAGTTTGTAAAAGGCTTCTTTTTTTCAGGTAAAAATAAATCAACAATAAAAAACTAAAGAAAACATAATTTTTCATGTCAAATATTAGGCGACGCGGTAGTGCCGTGGGTAGCACGATCGCCTCACAGCAAGAAGGTTGCTGGTTCGAGTCTCAGCTGGATCAGTTGGCATTTCTGTGTGGAGTTTGCATGTTCTCCCCGTGTTTGCGTGGGTCTCCTCTGGGTGCTCCGTGTGTATGGATGTTTCCCAGTGATGGGTTGCAGCTGGAGAGGCATCTGATGTGTAATACATGTGCTATGTAAGTTGGCGGTTCATTCTGCTGTGGTGACCCAGGATTAATAAAGGGACTAAGCTGAAAAGAAAATGAATGAATGTCGAATATTGAATACTCACACTCTTTTGTAACTATATGACTTCACCAGTAGATGGCAGAAAATATCCACTAATAAATGATCAGGAAGTCTCTAAGAGTAGTATTTACGCAAATAAACAGAAAACAGACAGTTTTTTTCTGGCAGGCATGAATTGGCAAGAAAATAAGCTTTTCAGGTAAAAGCTGCTACCTTGGGGGAATTAAGTGGAAGTGCTTTTCTAAGAAACAGAAAAAAAGATGATTTCAAAGAAGTTACCAGTAAAACCTTTTGAAAAGCAAAACAGGGCATATGTAGAGGACGGATGCTTTGCACGTTATAAGATAAATAATGTTGTATATAAAAAAAACGTAAATAATGCTATTTTGTCTAATTTATAGACCTAGACCTATTTAGGTCTAATTTATAGACCTATGCATTTAGTTGCCTTGTACACTGTAAAAATGCTGGGTTCCACACAATCTATTTGTGTTGGGACAACATAAAGTAATGAAATTAACTTGTTAGTTTTTACCAATTTAAGTGGATTGAACATAAAACAATTAAATTGTTCCTAAAATCACCTTTAGAATTGTCTTGTTTCAGCTCATTTTATTGGTATTTTAAGTATTTAATAGGTACACAAGCAGCAATACAAGCAGCAAACGTAATCTTTTGAGTGTACATGTGTAATGACAATGAAGTTGAATGTAATCTAATCTAATGTAATATGTAATAATGTTATATTTAAAAAACAATAAAGGTAAATAATGTTATATGAAATATTTGTAAAACAAATCTTTAAGTCCATGCTCAGTTCAATAGCTGATATGTTCAGTGTCATATAAAAACAAATTATACACCTAACAACCTTCTCTTTGGGTTTTTTTCTTTTTTTTTGGAAAGAGAGAAAAAAATAGTAGGGGGCGGTTGTCAAAATGTAAAAGCAGCCAATAAGTGCAAAAAACTCAACAAACATACAAGGAGTATGACACTCATTAAAATGAGGCAAGAGAGTTTCTCAGAACTAACTTCCTTTTTCTTAGTCATTTCAGTATTGCACATTTAACACAACCTGTCAAGGTCATTCTTAGTGCACTGACTGTATAATGTTTCCTTCAGATTTCTTGACAAAGCAAATACAGTTATTTTATCTGAGAACCAGAAAATGTTCCACGTTGTTAAGAGATTATTATTAATACAAATATATATTCTATATTAATTTATGTAAGATTGTTTCCTCTTTATTTTTTGCTGTTTTTTAACTAAATTACTCCTAGTTTTATATAGTTTTTAATCATTATTTAGTAAAATTGTGGCTTAAGTGTCTAAATACATTTTAAGGCCTGTGTAACTGTATATGATCTGAGAACGAATATTAAAAGGCTGTGTGAGGTCTTACACATTTGACTAAACCCTGTCACTCAACTTAAATACTAGTAACGAAACCCATGCAAGCCTAGACTTGTGGAAATTACATACGCAATTCCCTTTCAAATGAAGTACACTTCAAGCTTTTTTACTGAGTACACTTAAAAGATAAATATTCACAGCTATGTTTTCAATTGTGCTGTAACTATTCTACAATCAAAGATAATATGTAGACAAATACGAAGTCAATACTTGTAGCACATTTTTAACATATGAAAGTACCAAACTCTTATTTTATTTAACTGTTTAATTTAAATGCAACAAAATATATTGTCTATTTTCACTGTAAAAATTGGATAAATATATAAAAGCGGGTGTAATCATTTATGCTGAGCACTATATGTAGTCTATAGTCAAGTCCAAGTTTTTTGTTTTTGTTTTTTATCCAAAAGATAATGAAACAATGGACGAGGCATCGTTGTGAATATAATAATAGAGTTGTTTGTTAGAAAAAAATTTAATTTGGATGTTTATAAAAATTATGTGGAAAAAAAATGTATAGGCTTCTCAATAAAAAACAACCCAAATCTAAGCATGCTAAATTGAATACTCGATCAAAACACATGAGTAGCCTACAGGTATACCTGTTGAGTAGACCAATTAGGTTATATACTTGTAGAGGCTACTTACACTGTGTGAAATTACGTTAAAGCCACATTTCAATAGTTCATAGTAAAATGTATTAGTGGTATTTGAAGTGTAGTAGGCCAATAATGTTTACAGCCCAATCTTCCTTTGCATTGTGTAAATTATGACTCATCTTGAGTAATCTGACAAAACACTGAACGCTTTTATTGCTCGGGCCAGTAAAAGACTCGCATATTGTCTAAGCTTTACGGTAGCATTCTAAAAAGGGGAAATTCAGAAAGCTCCAGCCAGTCGGGAAAGCTGGACGGAGACGAAGTGATGCCTGTAGGTCTTTCAGTACACTGAGTAGGCTATGTGAAGGGTGGACTGCGGACTGGACGTCCAGAGACCCACGTTCCTCACGTACGACACTGTGTCTGCAACCGTGAGCCTTGTTCACTTCACCAAGTATCCTCAGTAATGGGATTAAATTCTCCATAACATAAATATTTTACCTAGCTTTTACAACGCTTTAATCGCGAATCGTGTCGTCTGAACTGTTTGTTGCGGTGTCTGTGTGTGGTTGGCGGCTGCGCTGTAACTTGAAATCGTGAGCAGCGTTATTCGCCAGTCTTGGATATTCAATGAAACACGCTTGCAGATTCAACATCGCTGCAAGCCTCGGGAGGTCCTGCGTGCTCAGTTGGTCTTAAAGGAGCCGTCAAAGCAGCAGGCAAGGGTAAAATGACTATGTCCGTCCCAGAGAACATATCGGGGTCCGGGGGGAAAGAGGAGGAGAGTGAAGATGAGAGCGAAATCCTGGAGGAAAGCCCCTGCGGCCGCTGGCAGAAACGACGAGAGCAGGTACGTCCCTCGAGGCTAATGTGCATATGAAGAAGCATCGCTGTCATTTTCTTGCACAGACCATGGCTGGATCAGAATAAAACGTGCTTTAGACTGTAAATAAAGTATCTGGAGGGGTCTGCAAATAAAACCACACAAAATAACGTGCATGTGGGTGTTTTCGCTACGTACTAGCAATGTTGGTTTTCTGCGCACATGGAGAGTTTACTGTGATTTTACAGCTGATAAACTGCACACCAAAACCGCCTGTTATGAAAAGCAACATGTCAATCGACGCACAAATTCGTTAACAACACGTCTTAATGTGCTTTAAACACATTTTACAACATTTTATAAGCGTTGCACGTAGTTTACGTGGTATTTTAATGTAAACATTTGAGTTTACGTACAGCCCCTCCCCCTCCGCGCACGTACACACGCGCAGACCCAAAGTAAAGTTATAAGTTACTATTGTGTTTAGTCGTTTGTGTTTAATGTCGTTTCATCATTGTGTGAGATAAAATGGGCGTGGAAGTGTCAGCCCTCTTCTGTTGGCTTGTGTTGAAGCGTTAAGAGCTTGGATCTCTTTGAGATAAGTCACAGATACTGTATACTAAACCTTATCAGCCTTGGCACACGTTCAGTCTGTCTTACAGTACACTGGAATCTTATAGCTACTTATTTTAACCCTATGGTCGGTTCTAGTCATGTCAGCTATGACACTCTCTGCATTCAAATTAGTGCTAATTAAATAGACAAGTCTGCAAACTGGTTTACTTCAAAGCTTGTTTGGCTCAACTAAAGTGCACTGTTTCCGTGAGAGTACTTTTTGTCACAAGTTCACACATGAGTGCTAAAACTTTAAGTTCACTCAAAAATGACACTTTTCTGTTAATTTACTCCCTCTCAGGTTACTCAAACTATAGTAAACCTTTCTTCAGTAAAACATTTAAAAGATTTACAGCTAAAAACTTTGCAAAGTAATTGGCATTTTGAGTGCCATTAATATCTGTAGCTGTAATTCAATTCAAATCGTTTATTGTCATGTGCACAGTAAGGAAACAAGTTCCCCTGTACAAGCAAATTCTTACTTTGCTGTCCACAGTGAAGTTACACACATAATACATATCTTACACAAGTATAACTATGAAATTTGTGTGTGTATATATATATATATATATATATATATATATATATATATATATATATATATATATATATATATATATATATATATATATATATATATATATATATATATAAATAATATATTCATAAATATATATAAATGTATAGTAGTTAATTGTGTAAAATTGTGTTAATTATGCAAAATGTGCCTAGTGCAATTGGCTTCTGTGCAAACAACAGTACAATGGCTGGAGCAGATTGAGTGCAGTTGTATGCATTAATATTGCAAAGACGAAGAATATAATGTGCTACTGAGTAGATCAAGCCGTTCAGTACAGTCTGAACAATGTACAGTTTGTCCATAGGCTCCAAAAAATTTAACTGTTTATGTCCACTGGCTATCCGTTTAAAAGTCTGACAGCTGATGGGAAAAAAAGAGTGCTTGAGTCTGGCAGTCCTGCATCTTATGAAGCAAAACAATCACTGTGCAATTCATTTAGGATCATATATGTTTTTGAGGGCCAGAACAGAAGCCATTGACTTTGAACCCACTGATCATTTAAAGAAATTTTATGAGCACAGTTTAATTGTTTATATACATGACACTTCAAATTTATTGTACAACAGCAACTAATTAAAACAAATACGATTAAACTTGTGGTCAAAGAAACTAATTGGTTGCCTGTTAGTGTTTACAGTGTACTCAAAAGCACGAAACATAATGCATCACTTACATGCATATCTGTGAAAGATTTCCATTTATTTTACAAACCTTCTCAAGTTTCTCAGAGGTCAGGGCCATGTCTCCAGTGGGAGTGATTTATGTGTTCGTTTTTCCCCTTGCCACTTAATTGTGAAAAGCAATAAAGATGCAAAATTGGATAAATCAGTGGGACAAAGTGGCTAGAGTACAACGAGTGATTATTTCCTGCTTGAATAGCCTGTAAGTGGAAGAATGTTATTAGTATGTGGCTCACACTCCTATTGCATCAGTGTTGTTAATGGTGCCAAAGCGCAAAGGGTTGGCTAAGAGAAAGGCTGACGTGCTTGTACAACAAAAGTGAAAGTTTTGTTTGTGGTGGATATTTACTTTCCTGACTCTGACATTTAAATGTAGAGGCATGGTTCAGGCGTCACAGCCTTTGTTGTGCAGGTTGAGACGGTTTGTACTTGTGTAAAAAGCAGTAATGTTGGAAGTTTTTTGGTTGGTAGTTGCAAAACTGTGGCATTATTGATTGTTTCAACAATTTCAGCCTTGTGCTGTTTAGGATTGTAAGACTTTTTTTGCGTAAATTGAGCTTTATTGCATATAAAAAAGCTGCACAAAAAGTTATACAGTCATTTATTTATTTATTTGTCTACTTTTATTTGTTTTAAAATAGTTCATATGCCTTATTAGTTTACTTTGTTTACTTTGTTTGAAGCCACTATAGGAGTTCTGTTCTGAAGATTGGTCCAAGATCTGTGATGGTATTTTTCCAAAATGTATTGCAATTTACATACTTGAACATGTTTATCTGCATAAAATGTTCCCAGTTTGTTCCGACCTCTGTTTTAAGTGCAAAACTTGTAAGAGCAAATTTTTTCATGTATTTTGGTCCTGTGTTCACATCTAACTATTTTGGAGAGGGATTCATTCTGCAATCTGGGAGATAATTGGAAAACGTTTTATTTTCTCCCCCTCACTTTTTTGTTGAATGACATTCCTGAAGACCTTTTTGACTCGTACCTAAATGACTCATACCTCGTACTTAAATGGTCTACTTGTCAAATTCCAACAATTTTCATGTGGATTTCTCAGTTGTCAGTCTTTCTTCCTTTAGAAATAATTAACCTATATGACCTCAACCACAAACAGGACGAGTTCAGGAGACTTTGGGAACCTCTCCAATCCTTTCCACACAAACTCTAACGTTTTTATGTTGAGAGCTCTGGCTTCTTTTGTTTTTATTTAATTTTGTTAAACAGACACAATTGTAAACTATTATTTAATTGGCAGTGCTTGGGGTTTGTTTGTTTGTCTGGTTGTCTTTGTTGTTTGTACTATTTGAAAATCCCTAATATAAACATTAATAAAAAATAGGTAATTCTCTTGAGAATAGGTTAATAGATAAGATCTTTTCGATAAAAGATTGCAAATATCAAATACTACAACAATTTAGGGTGTTTGCACACTGAAAAGTTTTTAAACATATTTGTGTGACTCATTTTTATAATGTAAAATTTTTATGTCGTTATTGTCATTATGAACTAAAAAATCTATTTCTTCCACAATAACCTGAACTCCTGTTAACCCTCTATTCACTCCCCCATTATGCCACACAACAACCTCAAAACTTGCAGTTCTGATTGTGCCTCACACTGGTGAGTAGGCTTGACAAACCAACTGTAGAAAATACACTTTCATCTTTCTGACACAATTTGACCAACTTTTGCACCAATTTTCCTCTGCTAAATGTGATTGTCACATGCCAAATATGCAATTATCATGCAAGTGAACCACCAACACATGAAAGTTTTTG
Organism: Danio aesculapii; assembly: GCF_903798145.1. Taxonomy (NCBI): domain Eukaryota; kingdom Metazoa; phylum Chordata; class Actinopteri; order Cypriniformes; family Danionidae; genus Danio; species Danio aesculapii. The sequence goes on along the minus strand of NC_079436.1, from coordinate 32,288,119 downwards.
TCTTAAGCAGCATATTACACCCCATTGACTTCCATTCATATGCATGGGAATGCTGCAGACCGCAAACGCAAGCTCATGCGACAAGTTTTGCGTGTCACTGCATTCCAAAGTTCAAGTTTGGTGTACTTTGACATGCATTTTCGCATCAGAAAAATGCGTGAGACCAATAGAAGGTCAAAATGTGACCACTTCAATGCAGAAATTGAACATATGGAGCAATCGTTCATTTTGTCAGTGTCGCATCATCTTGTTTCATCCTGCCCCTTGTTGCAGCGCTGTCCAACAGAATTTCATATGTTCAAACTCCAGTGTTACAGAGGCTATGACGAAAAAGTCGTTTCATAAACAAACATCCTAAATTGCTACAATGTGTCAACATTTTAATTTACGTTACAAGAAACCCTCTCAGTAAGCAGAGTTTTTGAGTGTAGGTTTACCATGGTTCATCCCTTACACTTAATTAGCTCTGAGCGCATGTGTGTGAATGAGAAACACGAGGTGAAAATGACTTTGTGGACAGATGGGCCAGCAATGATGTTTTCTTGCGACAGCGTGTTATTTTTCACATGGAAACAACACATGGACACGAGTCCAAATTGAGTCCATTGTTGGTTTCAATTAGCTTTTATTCTAACTTTCTTTTCATCAGTATGAATCTGTTGTGACATGTAAAGCAGCAGCTACGAATTAGCACATTTTCAATTTTAGCTGTAATTTAGGCAGCAGAATAGACTCATTATTGGAGAGATTTCAGTCATCACGGCCAGCTTGGCATAGCTCTTAAACACTTTTGTTATGCAACCGTTTTGCTGTTTCTCAGAAGAATTTGCAATTTTATCTGATACATTAATATATGTCTGGAGTTCAGTAACACTTATGATTGTTCTTTTGTGCTGAATATTAGCATGGCATATTTACATGACAGCAATGTTACCAACTCTTTGAATTTAAATTTGAATGTATTAAATGGAATAGCCCCTTGAGATGAACCATCTCATATTCGAGGGTGTCCCTAAGAGATGCACAAATCAAACAGAGTACAACAGATCATAACTAACATAAATAAAACAAGCAGCACACTTCACCTGAACCCCACAATCTAAACCTATAAGCAACCAAAAACATATCATCAAAAAGTACAGGCAATTTGATTTACAAATAAATAATAAGCATTTAAATTAGAAACATAAGTAATAACATTTACAGGTTGTTTCCCAAACAGTGAAATAGTCCTGAAAATACTAAAAGACTTAATTGACATAAAAGAAGAAGGGGAATTAATCTAGTCAAAAGGAGCTTTGGATTGAAAGCATCTACACCCCCTTTACAAAAGTAATTCTGTTGCATATATCAAAGACAATATGAGGAGGTATATGGAACAAAAACTGCTTTACATAAGTAGGACAACTAAAATAAACACATTTAAAAAGAAATAAATGTTGGCCCCAATAGCCTAGTGGTTAAGTACGCCAACATATAGCACCATGGTGCTCACGGTGACCCGAGATCGATTCCCGGCTTGATGTCCTTTGCCGGCCATTCCCCTCTCTTCTCCCAATATTTTCCTGTCCGTAAACTCTATAAACAAGTACCATTGATCTTGTCGACGAAATTTGGGTTGAAGAGATTCATATAACATGCAATGATGGGTTCTATACTGGCATCTTAAAGCAAAGAGTTAAATACAGTATTTAAAGGTTTTAAATTAATATCAGAGGTACTGTTATAAATAATATTTATGATTGAATAATAATAATTTATTAAATAACTTTTGACTTTTTTACTAAACGATTAATAGAACGACAAAGAGAACCTAAACCCCGATATGACTTTAATTATAAAATCAATATGGGGTTTAAAGGATAATTCCCGATCAAGCCAAAGACCTAGATATTTACATTTGTCAACATTCGACAACCCTGACCCATCATCAAATCTATGTCTACCGAGTGTAACCGCTGAATTTTTTCATATTACATATTACATATTACAAGACGTCTTTTTATTTAACATTATTTATTAAGTTTTTTTTTTCCCCATTCTTGAATGAAAGTAAAATCTATCTGCAAAGAAGACTGGCTATATGAGAATGGGAAAAATAAATAACAGTATCATCTGCATAAAGTTAAATCTGGCAGATTGAATAGATTTTCGGCAAATCGTTAATAAATAAACAAAAGAGGAAAGGATCCAATGATGATCCTTGTGGAACACCATTCTCAACAACTGAGTACTCGAAATTTAAGCCTGTAAATGAAACATATTGATCAATCTTCAGCATTTAAGAAATGGATTTTTTAGTTCAAATAAACAGAAAATTAACATGTACTATAGTTTACTTTTGACACAAATACCCATTTTTTTGTATTTACTTAAACCTATTTATGATAATAAATCAGTAAAAAGGCATCCAAGAATGAGTATCCATTGTCATTAGCTACGTTTCCATCCACCTATTTTTATATAAAATCAGTTAATGGAAACGCTAAGATGCGCATCAATTTTGAAAATGCACATAAAAAATGTATGCACATAACGGAGTATGATAAACTTTTTATTCGATAAGAAAAGATGCGCAAAAACTACGATGAAAACACCTTTTACTGAATAAATTCCTGTTTGCGCATTAAAATAGTCATGTGATTTTGTTATAAGAGATCATGTTATGATAAAATGTGTGTGAATGGACAAACAAGCATGCTGAGCACAATTGTAAAACATCGGAAATGTTGTTGTGGTCATTCTGAAACGCCTTAACTATTTCAGTATTAGTGTTATTATATTATTAATGACCTCCAGAACTGTCAAGAGCATCTGCACTCTGCGTCTCATGGCCACTAGGCGTTCATTGCGTATCTGCATCAACTTCTGAGGTGAAAGGAATTTATTAAATAAAGAAAAGATTAATGCAGCTTCTCCTACTGCAGCAAATTCCATTTTTACTGTTGATATTTGGTGCTGGTTAATCAGGGAGTGATGATTTTGTTCTCATTGACTCATTGGATGGAAACGCTGCTTTATTCGCACACCTTTTATGCAATATTCAAGTTTGGATTAAAACATAGCTAGCTATTGTCTATTATAAAGATCAGTATTAACTGTATTTGAGATTTGAAACTTAACATTTCACATATTTGTTTTCATTTATCGTCCCAAATATTGAAATGATTGAACAACTAAATTCATTAAAATACATTATGTTGCGTTACAGATTTCATAGTCAATGCAATCCATAGTGAGTGAGAGGGACTTAATTATTAAACAGAAAAGTGAGTGCAAGAGTCGAGCTGATCTTCATCATCAGCATCAGCGCTTTCCATAATCTCAGCAGATAGCAGGATTCTTGTTTGAGCTAAATGAGCCACATCCCTGAGAGTAAAAAAAGCCCAGTCATCATCACTTTCCTAAAGCCATCAGCATAGGAAAGGAATAATTAGCCTGTGAGGGGGGCTCAGTAAGACTAAAGTTCACCTAGTCTCTGTGTGTAATGAGCAATGCTAATTAAATGTTCTAGCAGTTAGATCTGTGACTCTTCAGAATTCCCAGAGGCAAGTTCTTTTTCACGGCTGTGCCTGCATTTACAACTGTCTTAAAGTTACAGGCGCCCTTATTTACTTGGATCTGCATGCGTTTAGTCATTCTGCTCAGCATGCATAATGTTTGTGGCTCTTCCTCTTTTTCAGCCTTTTTTGTATCTGAGTTTCAAACACATTCACCAGGATGTAATAGGATAAATGTTGTGTTTAGCCTTGCCAAACCACTGATTTTATCATGATGCAGTTCTCATGGATATTTCTGCATTACTGAATGTTTCTCAAGGAGAGACACAGTACTTCCTTAGACACAGCAAATGCAATGAATGTATTAGGAAACTGCTTAGTAGCATTTAGTTTCATTTGTTTTTTTTTCATCCTCTGCACTTTAAGGCTAGGTTACTTGACAACCATATAGGAAAACGTCCTTTTGTTTATGCAACAGAGTTTTCAAAACGATATGCATTTACACATCCATAAAAACGACCATAAACTCAGTATTACGTAGGTCAGGCCAGTATTTGCTGCTATCACCTGGTTAGTAAACAGTATCTGTAAGAAAGTGATGACGTGCAGTCTGCTGCTCGGGGTCAGTGCTGATGTGTATTCAGAATTGCCATGTAAGATTTGTCTTTGGTTTTGGTTGTATTGTGAAGTAAAGCCACACTTTGATTATGAAGCGTTAGCAAACACTTGAACGACAACACTACCACGTACTCCACCACTGAAGTGTTTTTGTTTTCACTTGACTTTTATTGTTTTTATTGTCATTGTTTTCAAAGATTTTCGGGTGTTTACACAGACATGTCAACAGCGGTATTTACAAAAACAATTTTTATCTTACATTTTTATATTAAATTTATGCATTTGTAGTCACAAAATCACAGCTGTCATGTAAATGAACTGGTAAAGTGCATGAAGTTTCCCATGTTGTCATGTAAATAGTGTTTGTGGTAATCGGACCAGTGGTCATGGGACAAAATTGTCATAGGGATGATCTTGATAGATTAAAAACTATTTCAAATGTATATTTGACTGTTTGAGATGGCAATATTTATAATATTGTATTGCAATACATTTAAAGGGACTTATTTTGGCCATAAGTGAATAATAAAAGGTGACTTTCATGCATATTTTGTTAGTAAATCTGTAAATCTTCATCTAGGTGTTAGGTGTAGGTCAGAGTCACATAGCAGGTTTGTCAGTTCACTGACAAACTATGCAATATCACATTCATAATCGATTAAATCACGTGATACTGAAGCTTCTCTGTGTGAATTGTGGTTCTTTGTGATAAATGCTGCTACATCTGAAAGCACATGAAAACACCAGACTTCAAGTGTTCACACTTAGATATTGCTTGATGATAATAGTAGGTTTGGCATGCTGTCCTGGGAGAGAACCCTGAGCTTGGAGATAATTGAGAACAGGGCTCCCGCCTGGTCAATGAGCATGTTAAGGGGGTACGAGATAAGGTAGTTCTCAAGAGCTAACCCCTGGTAAAGGAGGAAAGGGGGAGATCGTGTGGTGGGGTATTCTTCAAAAAACAAATATGAGGGTATTTACAAAAACGTCTTTTTATCTTACATTTTAATGTTAAATTTATGCATTTGTAGTCACAAAAACACAGTTGTCATGTAAATGAACTGGCAAAGTGAATAAAGTTTCCCATGTTGTCATGTAAATAGTGTTTGTGGTAATGGGACCAGTAGTCATGGGACAAAAATTATCATAGGGATGATCTTGATAGATTAAAAACTATTTTAAATGTATATTTGACTGTTTAAGATGGCAATATTTATAATATAATAGGGTAGTTCTCAAGAGCTCCCCCTGGTCCGATTGGCTTACTAATGATTACAGATGAGAGACCAGCCGTGATCGATCATATCACATGCTCCTCTCAAAATTAGTTTGTGAAACTTCACTTGATAACATTTTTTCTACACCAAACTCTCTCTTTAAAAGTTTAGTTAAGTGTTTAAAAAAAATCCTTTTATGAGATGATTCCGTAGTCGTGTGATTATGACACATTGAATCAGTGAAAGCCGTTAAATCTTCTATTTATTAAGAATTGTACTACTCATTTATTACATTATACCTTGGGAAAATGCCAAAAATTGTTCCAACTATTGACAAATACTTAATTCAAATACTTTTGGTAAGTAGCCGAAAAGCCATGACTTGAAAATGGTTTCAGGTTGATCCTTCATCAAGGGTTCAATGGATAGGAATTGTAAAGGAAATGCACTGTATGGAAAGACTGACGTTTAACCTAAGACTTGATTCAAAAAAGGGCAACAAGTATTGGCAAAAATGGACTGATCATGTCATTGTAAACATTATGTGATAATGTGCTTCATATGTATTGTGACTTTTTATTTTAACCCTTATGAAAACCGCTGTCACACCCCCCCATTTATTTTATTTGTTTGTTTATTTATTTATTTTTATTCAGCAGCCTCTATGGGGATTTCTTGGATTTCTTCTTCAAGTCTTATTTGAAGTTTCTGTGCAAGAGCGCCCTCTAGCCTTCAGATGGAGATTTACAAATGAGCAGAGATCTGTGCTTCACTGACAAGATGTGCATGACAATCGTAGTTTTTTGATTTTTCGCCAACCCCTATGCTTGAGTTTTTATCATAAGCTAAAATCATAAAAGTAAAACCTTTTTTACTTGTCCTAATTTGAAATAAAAATTATAAAAAAGTTTATACTACGATAGCCAAACATTTAAGTAGATCTCAATGATACTAAAACACTCCTGATGCTGTTTATTGTGTAAATAAGTACGTGGTTGGGTCATATAAACAATGACATAAGCATTCAGAAAATAGAAGCTTTCAAAACCAGTTTCTCATAACTCAATAACTGTCACTGTCAGTAGTCTGTTTAGCACCTGTAAATTGACTGTTGGCCAATGTTTTCATGCGACGCCAGTCAGTTTTGCTTAAGTGAGGCAAGTTTTGCATTTATAGTGGCTTTTTGTCTTCACGTTGACAAAAGATTCTACAAGCATCTGTGAGAAGTCAAATTACCTGCCTAAAGGTGAATAAGCCTTCAAGTATTTTTCACAGTTGGTTATGAAGTCTTTTGTCATTCCTCCAAAATGAATCTTTCTATGGGAGCCCTCATGGTGAGGTCAGAGGAAAAGGATTGTCTTAAAATAGTTCAGTAGGTCGCTCGCTTGTCTTTAAGAGATTTGCCATGTCTCAGACAAGCAGACAGAGTGTTCCTGTGTCTGTCAGGACTACAGATGTGGATGATGGAAGTGAAGCAAACTTTAAAACCAAAGGAACTGTTTAAACAGGATTTATGTCACTCCAGATTTGTATATCAGCCATAGAAATGTGATATTTTTAGCTTTCCTCAGAGTGTGTTGCAGGGTGAGTGTTGTAACAGATACCATGAAATAGCTGAAATATTAGAAGACGTAGTGAAATAAAAGACTATTTCCATTAACTACCAACTTTGGTTCACACTGTTCAGCATAACCACACAACGCATATCATGTCTATGTACACTTCATGTAAATATTTACTAAGATGCTATTTGTTTCTGTTTACTGGCACTGTGTAAACAGGTCCCAGCTTCAATGATTGTAATGGGAGCAACCACGCATGGTGTAAACTCTGCTTAGCTGTAAGTGGTTACGGCCGCTGCTGAGCAACATAAAGGTTTGGCTCATTAATAGGGAATTTACTGCACTTCCAGCATCAGGTAACTGCAAATATCAGCTACCTTACAACATATGAATGCAATTCATCCAGTCATATTTATAATGCATTACAGATTTGACTCAAGGATGATAATCATTCTAAGTTGGTGGTTCATTCCACTGTGGCGACCCCAGATTAATAAAAAAACTAAGCCGAAAAGAAAATGAATGAATAAATAATAATCATGCTGTTTTAATTAATGTAAATGAATTTATACACTTTATAAAAAAATTTTAAGACTGTATATAAGAATTCATAACAAATTATAGTGTTAAAAACACTTCTACTTTAAATAAATGCTGTTATTTAAATTTTCTGTTCACCAAAAAAACATAAAAATACAGCCATTATCTTCATAAATAATGATTATCACATTAATTATAACAAGACATGTCTCATAGTTCAATTTATGTTCATTTGACAGATGTTTTTACCCAAAGCGACTTCTACAAATAAGGATAAAAGAAGCACTTCATGAACACCAGATCAACATATTATATAATACTATAATTTCCAAAGGATCATGTGACACTGAAGACTTGAATAATGATGCTAAAAACGAGTATTGCAATTACAAGATTAAATTACGTTTTAAAACATATTAAGGAGAAAATAATTTAAAATTGTTGTAAAATTTCAGTTTAATACTACACTGTAAAAAAATCTTGTTTCCACTTAGTTCCTTCACGTTGTCCCGCCACAAATCCATTAATTGAACTTAATAGTTTTTACAAATAAAAATGGATTGAACATTTAAAGCAATAAAGTTCCCAAAAAGCCTAAAAGATAACATAAAAGAATTGTGTTGTTTAATGTTTTCTGAGATTGAACTAAGGATCGATCACATATTGCGTCTTTTGCGCATGCAAGTTCACTATTTCAGCTTGTATGGAAGAGAGCGATGCATGCGGTGCTACATGCTCAAGTTTTCCAGGAACATCTAGTTGGACATTCTAGTTGAGCGATCGTACCGTGAGTCAGGTGGCAAAAATTGATCAATCAGTTTCATACATATACACATTACTACTCCAAAGACAAAAAAAATTGAAAAATACCAGCCAAGTTTGTAATGTAGTTTATCAAAAGTGCCTTTTAGACAGAGGTTTAGCAGCCATTGACTACATTTGTTCTCTTTAAAAGAGAAACACTTAGCAGAGACATTTAGCTAATATGATGCTTAGATTTACATTAGACAAATGCTGTTTTTTATTTATTCTTATTTTGATTTATTTATTCATTGTTCTGTCATTTATTTTCAGTGTAAAATTATTACCAAAACCTTTTTTTACTTATTTTTTAAGTCCAAAGAGAAATGGACTATTATTTAGTTTTTTTTATTATTATTTTGTGCTGAATTATTTGGTTACTAAGCAGCAATAAATAAAACTTTAAAATATAAGAAGCTTTTATGTGGTTTTCTAAACTAGTACTTAGGCCTGTCATAATAATCAATAAATCAACTTATCGCACAACACATAGACATGACCATAATAATTTTGGTGAAGCAATGTACATCACTATATATCTCTGTGTCAGTGTCAGTATGGTTAAAAAAACACGACTGACAACTGAAAATAGATCTGGTACCAGATATCGCAGCCTCTGGTACTCCTTTCCCTTGCACTTTTTTGTTAACATCTATTATTATTTATTTAGGATATGCATCTTCATATTTTGATTACAATGACTAATTATTAAATTGTTAAAATGATTATAATTAAATGAAATATTCCTAATAAAAAAAAAAAATTATGTGTTCTTTAGAAGAGTACTTGCATTGTGATTATATTGTCATTCAGGAATTATATAATGAGTGGCATCACAATATATCGTACAATAAAAGCATAGATATTGTGACAGGCCTACGAGTAGTGTTTTGAAATTAATGAATATGTAATCATTATAACAATGAAAACGTCATTATTCCTCAGACTATAATCGCACAAACAAAACCTATAATCACTACATCCCTACTAGCATTTTTCACCATATCATCGCGGCAAAAAAAGTCTCATTCACTCAATACCATGATATAATTTGGATCCTTTCTCTCACTACTAGTGAGATTTGCACTGTCATTATCTGACACTCATGGGCAATGGACCCTCTCACCCTTTGAAAGTTGGTGGTTATGCATGTAAACTAATTAACTCGTTGGAGAGGAAAAGCAATCATCAGGGTGTGTGTGCACGCATGAGACCGAGAGAGAGAGCAAGCCTTGGCTAATGTCCAGTGTAAAGCAAAACCAGAGAGCGCCATCTGTCTCACTGCATTAAGCCATCCATATGGTATTTCATGCTCCCACTGAAGGTCCATATCATTCATTCATCCAGATTCTAGGAAAGCAATAATGCTGCCCTTCTTATTGTGACCATTGCTCATCTTTTTTTGACACTCTATATTTTCAAGATGGCTTTCATAGACATTCTCTGATTTGTGCTGGCGTTGGGCTGTAGTAGACTGTGCCAGCCTCTCTCTAAAAGATCTCTAAGTCCCAGAAGACTGGCAGAGTTGGTTTCCTGTGACAGCCAGAGTGTTCGTGGTTGGGTGGAGAGGATTTAGATTAATTCAGGGAATGTTCAAGCCTTCACACTTCAATATAACACAATACTTACTGTTGTTTTTGTAAGAAATCACAAGTCTGTATTCGCAAGACATCTGATACATTTTGATTTACTATTATTATTATTATTGTTGTTGTTATTGTTATTATTTAGAGCAGCATGATGTTAGAAAAAGCTCTTCTTTAAAGGGATTGTTTACCTAATTTTGCAAATTCAGTGATCATTTCCTCACCCTTGACTTGTCACAAACCTGTTTTGAGTTTCTTCCTTCAGTGAAACAAAAAAAAGACATTCATAGACATTCATTCATTGACATTCATAGAAGGAAAAACAATACTTTTGAAGTCAGTGACTACTGGATTCCAACTTTTTTGTTTTTAACCGAGGAGAGAAAATCAAACATGTTTGTGACAAGATTTGGGTGAACTCTCCATTTAAATTCTTGCTTTATATGCTTTAATCGAATTGTAGTACTGTTTTAATCTAATTTGAAATGGACAATGAAACCTTCAAACCATGCCGTTCCACATCAGTAAGACATACTTTTTTGTTCTGTCACAAAAGAAGATATTTTTAAGAGGTTTCATGTTTAAACAGCATTTATTTAAACTAGGGCTGGACAGTTCTGGCTAAGATTAACATCACCGTTTTTCTTTGCTTAAAATAAAGATCACGATTCTGTAGTTGTGAAATAAAGGTTAATATGAGATGGCTGTTATTATTGTTATTCTCAAACATATGGTAAAACAGCAATAATAATATTAGGCCTATGTGTAGGTCTGCTGTTGGTTAAAATGATACATTTTGTATAGACTTTAAATATTTCCTAGTTATTAATTCATAGTAAAGTCATGACATCAGAATATAACTATTTATTATTCTAAAGTTATGCTTCCATTCTGTCATTGACAACATTATTAGACCCTTTTTTCACTGGTAAAATCAGACATTTTTCATTATCAAATTCCCTTGTGAATTATCTTCATCATTATATAGACTAGAGTACTCATACTGTCCCAGTAAACATTTATTTTCATGCAGAACACCCTGTGTTTGCTATGAAAGATAAAACATCAAATGCTTGTAATCATAACTCAAATGCGATCATTTAAATTATGTACAGTTGAAGTCAGAATTATTAATAATAGTTTTGATAACTCATTTCTAATAACTGATTTATTTCAACTGTGCCATGATGACAATAAATAATATTTTACTAGATATTTTTCAAGACATTTCTATACAGCTTAAAGTGACATTTAAAGGCTTAACTAGGTTAATTAGGTTAACTAGGCAGGTTATGATAATTAGGCAGGTTATTGTATAATGATGGTTTGTTTTGTAGACTATTGAAAAAAATATATAGCTAACAATTTTGTCCTTATAATGGATTTAAAAAAATTAAAAACTGATTTTATTCTAGCCAAAATCAAACAAACAAGACTTTCTTCAGAAGAAAAAATCTCATAAAACATACTGTGAAAATTTCCTTGCTCTGTTAATCATCATTTGGGGAAATATTTAAAAAAGAAAAAAATTTAAAGGGGGGCTAATAATTCTGACTTCAACTGTACATGCTTTCGGTTTCACTTTCAATGCCGAGTGTGGTCATGTCATGTCTGCCGTGTTTCACTAAAGTAGACGGCAGGCACGTGTGCGTCCTCTCTGTAGTAAACAACCAGTGCATTAGCTCACGTGTGATTTTACGAATACGTCATTACAAGACAGAAATGAAATTTTGGGGTGAATTACACCCTATAAATACAGTATGTGACACTTTTACCTCCATTTGGAGGTGCCCATGTTGCTGAGCAGCAATGAGAAGACAATGAGAAGACTTCCTTTATGCTTCTCTCCTGACCTTGAAAATATAATTGGCTGAATCGTAGAAAAGCTGAATTAAGATCGTGATCTTTTTTCTATTAATTGTGCAGCCAAGTGAATGATCTAAGAATATTCATTTCGGTTGACATTTGCTTTTAATGTTGGAGCTATTCAATAGCATGAGTTCTTCAGACCTAAATCAAGACCTCTGATATAGAAATTAATGTTCCTTATTAGGGCTGCACAATATATCGTTTCAGCATCGATATCGCAATTTGATCATTCACAATAGTTACATCGTAAGTATATGCAATGTTGAGTGAATTATATTACATCATTTGCATGTGTTTTTGATGCCTGGAATTGTATAATGACATTAAAAGCATTCAAGTATAGGAAATTGTACCATCGGTAACTTTAACAACGATTAATTTTATTGAATTATTTAAAGTTTATCATTCAGTTACTGTACTTGAATACTGTTAGACTCAGAAAACGATAAAACACTTTATATAAATTGTATCTTTTTCTTGATTGTATTTATAGATTGTTTTCCATGAAAATACTCACAACACGTATAAATACAGAAACGCACTGCAAAAATCACAGACCATAACGAAAATGTGTCGGGGGACCCCAAAAAGTTTCTAGATTGTTTATTCGATTCTATGGAGATGCACTCTCACTGCAGAATCATCCCAACTGGTCTAACATTATGAATTTTTTTTCAAATAGAGATAAAGCAGTTATCTGTCGACATTTTATTCATATCGCAATATATATCACAAAATAAAAAAGTATCGCAATGCTAGATTTTTCCAATATTGTGCAGCCCTATTCCTTATCCATAGTATGTATTTTGACATGTGATTTGTTTGCTGAAATTCCTTTTTTTCTTTGTTTGCTGAATTCCAGCTTTTGCAAATTCAGTGTGAAAACTTGACAGAGAGGGAGAAAGCGAGTCACACAAATTCAATTCCCTCAGTTTCAGACCCATGACTGTGTTTTTAGCTTCGGTTGCAGTTAGTGTAAGATTCACTTTTCCCCTCAGGAGTTGGAGTGATTAATTGAGCAAGAATAATCTGCCGCACTTCTTCGATCAGCTGAGACAATGCATCTATTCAAAGATGCGAGTTCAGAGATCCTAGATGGCAGCGATATGTCTGAACTTATTAATGTCATGTGTGACTCTGTAGAATTAGCTTTTGATGACAGCTGAAGTATTTCAGTTCACTCGTGCTCTAAAGAATCCCAAATGAATCACATCTGACTGACTAGCAGTAGCTAGACCAGAACTGTCAGATTTCACAGATACAAGAGAGAACTGGAATTCCATTCAGTGTTCGGCTTTACTTTAACTGGTGAAGAGAAAATGGTGCATTCATAATGCATGATTTCACAAATGATTGATTTACGCAGTTTCTATAGTCCTGGAAATGTAAAATGTTTTAAAACCATAAAATGTAAGTTAAAATCATGTAGTTATTGAAACAGAATGGACATTTGAATTGATTTTTTTTATAGTTTTCTTGTTCTGGAATATTTTTATATATTGTGCTGCATATGGTTTTTCAGTTGCTTGGTTGTTTTTTTCAAGTGCTAGATAAACTTATTAAAGGGTTTGTTAAAGCATTGTTGAAATGAGTGTTCTTGTTTTAATATTTTTGTTCTAAAAAAAGGTAGTGAATAGTGACCGGAATTAAGCTTTTGGAGAAGATGCAAAAATACTAAACAAAAGTCCCATGTAACACATGCCATATGTTCTCAAGAAATATATGGTAAGATCTGGTGCAAAAACAAAACAATTGGATGTGTAATTTAGCTAAACATTTTGTAAATCTTTGTGCATGACCATGCATTAATGGAAATATTGGTTTCTCTAAGAAAAACACACATGTTGTGAAGTGACACACAAAAAAATCCATGTACTTTATTCTCTAAGCTAAAAAAGTTGTCATCATCGCTTTCATTTGACAGCTGGAGTTTGTTCATGGATATTCTTAGTGAATTTACCAAATCTTGGACAAAAGGGTCGATTTTTATGAACTATGTTAGGTTTACATATACTGCATATATCCAGAACGCTTGATGTGGGAAAATAAAGTTTTTGCATCTTTATATGAAGTGGAAGCAGAAATTTCTCCTTTTGTGGTCAAGAGGTGAGTTTACTGCCTTAATAAGTAATAATGGGTGAATGAAATGATTGAATTTGCCCATACACATGCATATTATACAGTCACGGTCAGTAATATTTTGTGAGACCTCTTTAAGGCCGCAATAATCGTGTAATCAGAATCTAGAATTGGATTTGGATGTCTGAATCAAATGTTCTTGTTCCTAAATGCAGATGCACTTTTTATTCATCTGTGGAATGTAAAAAAGATCATTTTTGAAGAAATTGGGATATAAACAACATTGGACCCTAGAGATCTCCATTTTATGGGCAAAATATTCGCTGGGATTCATTATTAAATATATATTTTTCATGTTCCACAAAGGAAAGAGTATGTATCAAAGAGTGCAGATTTGCATTGACAATTACAGGGTATCTGCGGGGTCTTAAAAAGTATTAGAAGTTGATAAATCAATTATGAGAAAATTAAGACCCTTAAAAGGTATTAAAAAGTCTTAATCACATTGTGAGGCCTTAAATTTTGTTTAAGCGTTGTCTAAAGTGTTTGACTCCAAAAAAGAATAATATATTTATTTTCCTCCTAATATTAACAATGGCATGCTCTATCCACGCGATTGGTTCCGGCTGGGGGGCATCCAGCCAAGCTCCTCAGTCCGGGTGATGTCACATAATTTGCGACAAATGCGGGAAGGTGATGTGCGAAACGGATCATGCAGCGAAACAGACGGTGAAATGTGACAATGTAAGTTTGCGTACTCCTGGTTGGAGGAAGACGAGTTTAAAAAGTGACTGAAGCCTGTCGCTAAAAACAACCGCGTAATTTATTCTTTCAAGCTTTGTTTCTTCCGAGCTTATCTGAGTTCTGCTGCATGGTTGTGCTCCATTGATTCATTTAACTACAACTGTTTATTAACAACTGTTTAATAAGTTAAATACTGATTAGAACTTTAGGTGGGGATAAGGTCTTAAAATATTCTGAGAAGGTCTTTAAAAAGTCTTTAAAAGGTATTGAAATTACCTTTAGGATTCCTGCATATACCCTGAATTAAATTATACATTATTGCAGTTTTTCAGCAGATAACTCATTAATAACTGGAATGAGTTTAAGATTTGTATTTTTTTTTCCTCAATATCAAAACATGATAGTCCTTTATGCATATTCGTGTTTTATTCTTGTGATCTTTGCTGGATTCTCCATTCATTTATCAGTAGGGTTGCATTAATGCACGCATTTTCTTTTTAATGCAAGATTTTGTCTAATGGGATTGAAATGAGGCTGATCCCTAGGGCTGCGCGATTAACTGACATTAAATTGCATTCGTGATTTAGCAAAAGCTGTAATTTTGTCAGGGAAGCATGTTTGTGTGATTAGTAGTAATTCTACTCCAAAGGTCAGAGGGCGCTCTCCCGAGTCTCAAAGAACCACCAAATAGTCATAGAAGAAGCCAAGGTAGTCCCTATAGCAGTTGGTGAAAATAAAAACCAGAAGATTTATCTGCTTACATTGATTGAACGTGATTAATAAACACATGTCTATAGAGCATATAGTTTATCTGAGTTCTTGTAACTTTTATGATAATAAAATATGTAAAAATGCAATGCGTTTGTTACTGCTTGGAATACAATGAAATAAGCTGCTTGTCTTATCCTGTTTAAGCCACATCATCTCACAAGATTATTTATTTCAAATAAAAACAGTTGACTGTTATGAAGTGAGTTTGGAGTAAAAACATGTCATAATGTTGTAATTCCACGTGCTTTCAGATATTTACTACAAGCATTTACTACAAAGGGCTGAAGTTTACTGTGAAGTTATACAAACAGATGTCAGTTTTCGAAATCACATGATTATATTGCATGTAATATTTTGCACCGCTTGTTGTGATGTTATTACGTCCCTGTGGGGTAAATACTTCACCATCTGAATGTGTGTGCTGGAGATTTACTACTGATTACAGAACCGGCTTTACTGACAAATGCACATGACAGTTGTCTTTGATTTTGTGTGTACCCTTACTGGTCCCTCAGCTAGCCAAGTTACATGAAAACTGATATTCTCCATGGTCAAGCGCTTCCGGTGAGCTGTATGCCATTATAAAATCGACACGTTTAAAGTCTGTTTTCTTTCAAAATCAATGATCTCCTCTGCCTGATTGATATCCGGTATAAAGTTGATCTCAGACGGACAAGAAGCACATAAATTAATTTTTTCCTCGCCATATCTTTAAAATATCAACATTTATTTTACCCCTGTATATTCAGCGGAGCTTTCCCAGTGATGGGTTGCGGCTGGAAGGGCATCTGCTGCGTAAAACGTGCTGGATGAGTTGGCGGTCTATTCCACTGTGGTGACCGCAGATTAATAAAGGGACTAAGCCAAAAAGAAAATAAATGAATGAATATTCAACGGAGCATCTGCGCTAGCCTGCTAATCCTGATGGGCAAGTGCGTATAAACAGCTTTTCATGTCATTTTACGCTTGAACAACAAAATGAATGCTGAATTCTATTTAACTGATTATATTTTAATTACATTACAACATCAATGCTGTAAAAGAAACCGTATAAAATGAAAAAAGTCACATTAACCGTTCACCAGAAGTTTATCAGTATGGAAACAAACGCTAGCTCTGCACCTATTTCTTTACAGTCAATGGTGTTGAGGGGTCGCCTTAAGCCTGCAGTAAGTTGGTAAAATAAAGATGATGGTGGCATCGCGGAAAGGTGTGCACAATATTTATGACAGTTTTTCATGAAAGTCTTGGTCACTTTCTTTCATTCTTTTTGCACTCCAGCAATAAAATTGAAGCGAGATAAACAAACTGGAGGCAAATTGTAGTTGGAAAAAGACCAATGTATTGCAATGGTTATTTCCCACCCCCTATTGTTGACACTCTAAATGTTGGATAATTTTAATGTTGCAGGTGTTTTATGGACCTGTTGCTGCAAAAATATGGCTTTTTTGTGACAACTGAAAGCTTGTAGAGAAAGAAAAAGGTCCGCTGGAAGAGCAGATAAAGCTTTCAGTCCGTTCACACCACGACTTCCCACATCTTCAGCATTACAATGCCGAGCATTCATGAGTCGTGAGTGCAGTGACTAACACTGTTTTGCGTGGACATCACATCATGCTTTTATTCTACAACTCTCTTTGTTTACATTCCTCTCATCGTCCTTGTCCATATCTCTCTTTTTACTAACTCATCATCCTCTGATGTGGTCTTACTCCACTTTCCAAGTCCATCCTCATTGATCGCTCTTTGCATTAACCCCTCTTTCAAAGCCAAAGCAATTCTGCATAATTTGATCCTACAAGTGTAGCTGTGACTGATCCTTCCTTCTGAAGTGGCAGTTGTGTCTAAACCCGGTGGCGCACTTGTCCTGGTTTGGCTTTTATAAAGATTTATGTAATAAAGTGATGCATTAGGCACCACTGGCCTGAATTTGGGTGTCCTGTCATACAGAACGGTGCCATTCTGGGGATTAAAAATGCTAGTGAGAATGTATTTATGAGTAAGTGCAGCTATAAACCTGCTGTAAACTCCTTAAACCCCTGGCTTATATTTCATTCTTCTACTTCCGCAAACATAACTTTGCTCTGGTTTACCCGAATGCAGCATCATTCATCACATACTGCTGGTTTGGCCAACTCTTTATTTCATACGTGAATGCAAGATAAAAGCTTGGCGCTTTGGGAGAGGGATGCCCTGAAGCAAGAGCTGAAAACACAATGCCTCTGTCAGCACTCTTTCCTTAGTTAAAGTCCCACAATACAGCTGAAGCTGGAAGTGAATGCAGTGAAAGCTTGATGAGACTGACACTTCACTCGTAGGATTATCACGTTGACTACTCCTTTTGAGTGTCTGCCAAGTGTGCGAGTCTTAGGAAGGGTCAAACTGATAACATTCGCAGGGCATTTAGATATACAGGGATCAGTGGGTTTGTTGCTTGTTGTGTGCATGTTCTTTCCATCCTGACAATTTCTAATTAGCAGGAAGGGGAAAATGTTTAACTGGAGTAAATTTTAAACCAAGATTAGCATAACCCTGGGTTACCTTGTTTCCTTCTTTGCTGTTCATCTTTCATCCTGGGTTAGTTGTTTATCCTGGAAAGAAGTTTGGTAATATTTTACACAGTGTATGTTAGCTGTGAGTAGTTGTGTTCATAGATTTGGGGAGTGTGTATTGACACTAAGTCTTAAGATTTCAACAATGGATTCGATTCTGATTGATTAGCGGTTGAGTTGATCTAAATATACTTTAAACCAGGCATTAAAGTTGGCTAATTATGTAAATTTATACAGTGTAAATTTTAACTAGGTATATTACAAAGTACCAGTTTATATATCAGTCACACCACCAAAAGGTCAGTTTTAAACATTAAAGGCAGGGCTTAGATTGTGTGATTTGTTAAAAGCTAGAATGGATTGAAAGTTTGGGATTCTTAAATTGAGTATTAAAGAGCCCCTATTATGGGTTTTTGAAAATTACCATACATGCAGTGTGTAACACAGCTCTAAGTGATTGGAAACCTCCATGGAGAGGAAATTTAGCTGAGGTTTAAATCTGAAAGTACACCGTGCACAGTTTTTTTTAAAACTATTGATTCAATTTAGTCGACTCCGAGTCAAATGAACAATTCATCCTTTGTTCAGATCTTTTGCCTGCATGCATTGACATTGATACGAGACCTCACCAAATATTATCTGCCGGATAAAACGTGAACATACATTCCTGCATTAGGCTCTCACATATACTCTGTGCTCTACGTACTTCATAACCGTGCCATCTTGCACTGAACATAGTTGATCAATCGCAACAGACTGTAACTATAGGTACAAACAGACCTATAAAATATAGGTATAGAAGCTGACATGGTGTTAAAAAGAAAAGAAAAAAAATAATATAATGAAATGTTACTGTACAGTTATTTTTATTTCTCAGAATTTAAAAATAATTAATGAAATTTATTTTCCTCATTATTCTTATAAATTTTCAGCAGTCCTTATGACAGTCTTCAAAGTCTTTCTGAAATCTTTCTAATATGCTGATATTCTGTCATGAAACATCTATTAATATATGTTGAATATAATTCTGTATTAATGTTGAAATGGTTCCATTGCTGCTTTATATTTTTGTAGAAACCAAAATAAAAGTTTAATTTCTCATAAATCGAATGTTCACATAAAACTCATTCTTTCATAATTTTTTTTTCCTGCTTAGTCCCTTTATTAATCAGGGGTCGCCAGAATGGAATGAACCGCCAACTTATCCCGCATATCTTTTATGCAGCGGATGCCCTTCCAGCCGCAACCCAAACGCGCTCAAATAAAACTGTTTATTTATATATATATATATATATATATATATATATATATATATATATATATATATATATATATATATATATATAGCCGTGCCTTAGTGTCCCACCAGTGATGATACACAGCCATATCGCACGAGTGTGTCACGAGTGTGATATTACATTTATAATACAGTTTGACAGCATAATTGTGCATTTAAAAAAGATAATCAAACATGGAGAGTCTCAAAAATGCTTTTGTATGAGGAACTACTTTCTTCCGCCATTTATTCACATCTGCAGCTGACATCAGAACAGCAGGAACCGTTGCTACTTCACCAACATCACTTTATAGCTAGTATTTGAATGATTCTCTAGCGTAATCTCTAAAGTGATGACAAAACAGGTGATTCTGCTCACATTTTAAGATAAGGCTGAATGACATGAAATGCCATCAGTCCACAGATGGCCCAGTATTTCTCTGTTGCAATCGGGAGATCACAATAATTAACCCCAAAAAAGCCAAAGCAAAGCAAGCACTAGCAGATTACTGTTGTGTAAATAAAGTACTACAACATACAAAAGAGAGAGATAAATTTAGAATGTAACTTACATGTTTTATAATGATTTGTTCAACTGTAGTTTGAAATACGATGAGAAAACGCTGAGTTTTTCTCCCCTAAGGACTTTATTATGCATCTCTGTCGCCATCTTTTGTTACAACCTATCAGCCAATCAGATTCGAGAACCACAGAGAACTGTTGTATAAATAAATAAATCAATAAATATAAAACGATATGTTGATTGTTTGTTCGGATGACATTTTAAAACTAGTAGTTTGTAGTTGTTGTCAGTATACAGTGATAGATCTGCTCAGATGTGGTGATCATCAAATGATGATTCATCTATGCTGAGGAAAAAAGCCGTAACACCAACCTTCAATAAAAATTTGTCCGTTTATATTAGTTTCTGTCAGCTTACAAACAAATAGCATAAAACGCACCTCAGAATAAAGTGTCTTGTTTTCCATTTAAAAAGTTGGGCGGTGGACGACATGGAAATACATGCATTTCGGCTCATCCCAGGCAACTCCTCAATTCATTCAGAGAACTTTTACCACAAGAATGCGGACTAACACGTTTGTGTCTCCTTCATGTCATGTCATGTGTTCGTCTACACCCTCAGACCCCTGCATAGGGTGCCTTCGGGCTGTTTTGGTGGTCTTGAGTGACACTGGCACTTCAGCTAACAAGGGTTGCTTGTTTTCACATCTGGAATTGGGTCTCTATCCCAGTGTGTTACACAACCCGCTTTGCTCCAGCATTACAGCAGAGAGCAGACATAAGAGTCTTCTGTATGTCAGTTCAAACCGGTTCTCTATAGGGTCACCTTTCTCCATCACAAAAGTAGACACCCCATAGAGAGAGGATTAGCATTTGTAGCATTTAGTCCTTTTATAGGGGGCCCATTATGCATCTGGACTTGGTTTGCTGAATCACCGTTCATTATGATAATTGTATACCTGGAAATCTGTACCTGGATATAAAGCGCTGATTCATCCAGGAATGCATGGAAATCCATTGGCATGTACACTCTGATAATCCTCCTCAGAGATGTTTAATGGCATGTAGAAGGGAGAACTGAGCATGCATGGTTAGGTTTCCTCAGATGAATGTGGTTCCATAGAAAACGACTTATTGGATTTCATACATTATGCAGGAAGAGGCAATGCCACTAGAAGCGTATCGGTGACAGACGCAGGATAGTGGATGAAAGAACAGGAAATGAAGATTGTAATGTTTGTTTTTATTGGGAAGCCTGGTCTGCAGGTTCACGTCAGAAAGGCTTTCGAAGCACAGAGTGTGAGATATCAGCTGGTTTAATGGGCACCGTGTTCCTGCTTTTTTTTTTTTTTTTTTTTTTTTTTGAGGTTAGAGTTTCTAACAGCTTATTCTCAAAACATTTGTTAGAGATTAGTAAGCAAAAGAGACCTGAAACCGAGAACCGAGCACCACAGCTGCATTATTTTGATAGTGGTTTACCATGTGGATAGTTTCATGTGGATAGTTTTTATTATTATTATTTATATCAGAAATGCCCAAAGTAGGGCCTGTGGGCCCATGGTAGCCTTTCATCCCATCTGAGAAGAAATAAAATGAAGGCTGCAGCAAGTGCCTTCAACTGAGTTTGTCATTTCTAATTTAATGTAACATTTTGTTTGTTTGTTTGTTTGTTTGTTTGTTTGTTTGTTTGTTTGTTTGTTTGTTTGTTTGTTTGTTTGTTGAGCTACAAAAAAAGTCAACTGAAATGAAATGTTTCAATAAATGTTGTGAATCAGATTTTTAAAAAGGTAAATACTGTCACTCAAAGATAGAGGACATTACATAAGACATCAACAAGCAAATCAAGGCAAAGACAGGTCCAGCCTGCATTGAACACCATTGTGTAATAATAAATGTTTATTTTTTTTATCGTAAGAAGTTCATTTATAAAATGTAAAAAAAATTATAATTATTAAAAGGATTGAAGTTTTTTTCTTTTTTTTCAATATTTAATAAATTAGGATATTAATATGGCAGCTTTAATGTAATAGCTTGTAGGGTTGGGTTGATAGACAATGCCATAGACGATGCCAGCAGTAGCGGGTGCTTTGAGCACAAAACCCCAGAGAGCAGTGCACGTCGGACAGTTTATCAAGGATGTACTGCTGGATCACGTCTCACTATAGTTGTTAAACGTGATATTTAATTAACCTTGTCTTTATCTAATGATTCTTCGGCCTTTTGAATCTATCAGGTAACGTGTCACAGCGTCAGTACACTGCTTCAATCTTTCGTTTTTACGCTTGTACTTAGTAATTTTAGTGGAAACCTCAGATACTGTTGGTTGGTTCCTATTGGTTGTGCATCTTTTTTACCAACCAAGTGTGTTGACGCCATTATAACGGCACAGATCACTCTGCCTATTCATGTCAGAGTCCCGCAGAGAACGTGATTGACAGGTGATAATTTGTGTGTAACTTTTCTTTATTTATTTAAAGGGCACATAGTTTACCCTGTTTTTTATGATTTAATATTAATATTAGGGTTCTTCTGAGTGTGCCAGTTTAGGTTCAGTTTAAAACACAATTCAGATTTTTTTATTATAATGTGTTAAAAAGTGTCATGTTGGGGGCGTGTCCACAGTTCACTGATTTATAGGTGTGTTGCTTCACATGTAGATTAGTTTCGGCTTCCCGCCAACGTAACAAGGGGCGGGGCCATGAGCTCACCCGCTCTGTGTTTGCAACAGAGTCTGACAAGCAGACGGAGCAGGAGCAGGAGTGAAAGGTCCAGCAATCAGTCGTACATGTACGACTCAAACACAGACCAAGCAGAGAGTACAAAATCATTTGTGTCTTTGTACAGTTTTACAGCCAACTGTGTGCTAGTTTCAAGTGCCGAGCTTGTACACAGAAACTAATAACCACGCACACTGAATTAACTTTGACTGAGGCACCGGATGCACCACTCGAAGCCGCGACACGGCACACCAAACTGGGGATATGATGACGCGCCTGTCAATCAATATTGGTGGGCGGGGGGACCGCACTCCTACGTAAAGTTGCGGTCGGTTTGAAAACCGCTCCAATTGGTCCACCGTTTTTTTTGTTGTTAAATTGAAAAAAAAGCACTGGGTGTGCTTATATCACCAAAATATGACAGTCTATACACCATACATGCACATATGTCTGTCCATACAGCTTGAAAAGTCAATTTTTTTACCATAGGTGCCCTTTAATGATTTGGTTATGGGTAAAACAAAGACCATGCAGGTCATGTAGTTGAAATGTATAATTAAATAATACATTTTTTATGAATTGTTCATAATTAATTCACCAATGCCATCGTCCATCACGATGTTTCACATTAGACATCGTACGATGCCAAATTGGTCGACATCACCCAACCCTAATAGCTTGGTATATTTACATTTAGCCCACCCCCCTCAATCAAGTTAGATTTTTGGTCCTTCAAAAGAAAAAGTTTGGGCACCCCTGATTTTTTTTTGTGATTGTTGCTGTATGTATTGGATTCACTGTAAAAGAACAGACTTACAGGACTCAGTCATACATTGACTGGTCATAATTAATGTTTTTGATACATTTAAAACAGCTCTGCACAGTTTTACTCCAACCCTAATCAAACACAGCTGATCCAACTAATCAAAGTGTTCAAAACTTCAACAGATTAGTAAGCAGGTGTGAGTTGGAGGTGGTTGGAGCTAAACTATGCAGAGCTGTGGCCCTCCAGGAATTGAGTTTGAGACCATTGATTTGAAAGAAATATAAATAAGAGTCATTTATTCAGGGAACTAGACTGGTCACACTGCATATGTTTTTCCTTCATATAAGAAGACTGGCTCATAATTAGTTTGGGAGTCTAATCACATTGGTCACATTGCATATTTTAGACTTAAATAAAAGATCTCTTGAAGAGTCATATGTTAAGAAATTAGATTAGATTCCTGGGGGATAAAGAGACGTTCCTAAACATCCTAGTCTTTTGGTAAACATTTCCATTAGGAAAAATCAAAAGGATGTGATGTTTATATGCATTTGCGAGAATTTTTTTTTTTTCTGTGACACATGATGTATGCTAATGCAATGTTCATGAGGATAATCCCGGAAAATAAAAACATTGTGCTGTAATGTCATTGTGTCATGCAAAGATGAGGGATTAATCCCAGCTCTCATAGTTTCACATAGTCAGATTAGTATAATCTATGCATTTTTAATTCTCTCATCTGTCGACGTGATGTAGGTGAATTACTGAGCTTGTGGAAATCATTTGTTAACCGTGTATTACTACTGTTCTCACTATATGGTCACAATGTATGTTTTTACTTCACCTAAACAACTTAGCTCATAAGCACACTAGATAGCAGTATTGTATAGTATATCCAAGATAGTATAGATAGAATATCCAAGTACACTTAGATAGCAGTATTGAGACTCAAAACAGAATGTTGTTACATTTCCAGTTCTAAAAAAAAAAAAGTTTCTGAAATTAAGTTGTCGTAAGACATTACAGGGGCTTTATGGCACGCTAACATAGACCATGTCCCCTATGTACAGTAGATGTGTTTTTCTTCTTTTCTTTTTTCTTTGGTACATTGAATTAATTTGCTTTGCCATGGCTAGTAGGCCATAATTTGATAAATCCTATTAACATCCCATGTATGCGTCACTGGAGGACACTGCGGTCAGTGTGTACGTGAGGACTTAAAGTTTAAATGTCTTAAATTTCAAAAACAAAATATTAGGCCTTAAAATTCATGGAAATATCGTCTTTTAGGTCTTAAACCATTTTAAAAGGGTCTTCATTTCCTATGTCCATATAAAGTACCCAATCCATCTCAATAAAACTTTTAACAAAACTCTATTTATAACTATTAATATAATAAACAATATGGTTTAATTCTCTTCCTTACAATGACATATGTTTACATGTTCTACATGTATTTATTGACCATATGGTGAGGACACTGACCTGGCAAGACTGTTGTGTAATATAGTTTTTAAAGCTTATAAATTTTTTTAAATAAAAAAAAATTGTGCATGTATACGACTATGGCTTGTTTGTTTTGAATCCTTGTAGCAAAGAATAACTCATTAAAATGTTTATGGGTGAGGCTAATAAAAAAGCTGTCCCAACCTTAGCATTTAGCCCCTAAAAGTCTAAGATTTCATTCATAATGGTCTTAAAAATGTCTTTAAAAGTCTTAAATTTCACTTGGAGAAACCTACAGAAACCCTTGTGGTAGAAGCCTTATCCAGGGTCAACTGCCAATCATTTTGAGACTGCTGTGTAGAAAGACACTTTCTGGCTCGCATAGGGAATTGAACATGTTTTATTTGCTTTCAAAGACATTCCTTGTCTGTTTGTGTGGCATCTAAGGAATTAATTAGCTTCAAATGTAATTGGAAGTGGTTATGTTGTCCTTGTGTTCTCAGTCTTACGTAATTCTGTGCTCAGGCATTTGTCAGTAAAAGTGTCATAAAACCTGTTCGGTTTTACTGTTGTCCTAAGGTTGATTTATGTCAGTCCGCCTTTTTAATGGCAAGTTTAACTTCTGAGTCTAGAACACAATTGCGATTTACAAGCGGTGTGCTTGAAATAGCAAAATAATCTTGGGTTGCACGTATATTCAGCATCAATGTGCACATCTGCAATAGTCACATCATGTGTAAAGTCAAGTAGGGATCATAGTTGACTAGAAGCGCTTGTGATTTGTTGAGTAATCGCAAAGTTTAACAATGATTATGGGTGGGCGGGATTCTATAAGTTGGGATGAGGAATTTAAATTCCTGGTAATTATTTATTTCGTAATATAATTTTTTTGTAAGTAGTTCATCCTGAAAGTCAACAACAATGGTTAAAAATAAATAAACTTATAGACTTCCAAAAATTAGTTTTTCTTTTATTTGGACAATGTTAAATATTGTAGCGATGCACAATTTTCGTAGATGTTTTCAAACTCCTTTTGGCTGAGCTGATGCCAATATATCTTTGTTTGTATGTTTTTGTGAATTGTTAATCTATAGGTTATATTACAGAGTCCGATTTGATATTTTTATGCCCTATTTATTTATTTATTTATTTATAATTTTTAAACAGGAAAAGATTAAAAGATAATCAGGCCTGACTCTGTAATAGACCTCTGTAAGGTTTCTGCTCTGCAGAACATAAACACATTCAGATACCCTCAACATCTCGTCCATCAACACATGGGAACAGTACAGACAATCACAAAACATACACAATGAAGAGAGGCTACAGCAATAGTTGACCGTCAGATGACAAGTATGGGATTTTTTTTTTAAAGTATCACTGTTGGTATTGTTTTTAGATTTTGTGGCACCTTATTCCAGGCTAACAAAATAAATACATTAAACTAAGTGTATCTGTATCTCTGTCCATAACCGTTTTTAAAAGCTGATAATGGCAAACGTCTATTTGTTGCAGATCTGGTGAAATGATCAGTCCTTGTATTAAGTTTTGGTACCAAAGCACAAAAATTGTTGACACCATAAGTGTTAGCTTCTCACAACAAATTAAAATTAGACTTGAGATTTTATGTTTCACGTACCCCAATTGATTCTTTGTTTCTAGATGGAACTAAATTGTATTTCTTTAATTTTTGTTACTGTGACACAACAGCCCCTGAATAAATTTCTTATGGGACAGGCACTAGGACCCAGTGAGAGAGCTGTTTGGAAGCAATACTGTTAAGAAAAAGGACCAGCAGAGCAGATACTAAATTAAGCTCTACATGATTGTTGTTAGTCAATAAATCATTCAATTTTTTTATATATATTCTGAAACATGACTGAGCATTTTATGACAACCTCTAGCTATTTGTGTATTTTACTTTCATTTTCTAAAGTTTACAGCATCCCCATGTGTATCAATCATTTTACTGGGCAGGCATTAGGACCTGGGGGAGGCTGTCAGTTGAAAGAGGTTTTTTGGTGAAGGTTTACTGAGGTATTATTGTACACAGAGTTATTCTGTACTCACATTTACAGTTTCAAACAGTTCATATAAATCGCAGATAAAAGTTCATCTGAAATTGCTGACCTGATATAACTACGAACACCCCAATCAGTGCTTCCTCGGACTCACGTGCACTTCAAATTCTGTACCAAAATACTGTTAAACTTTCCATAAAAAAGCATAAAGCAATGTTTATTTTAGTTGTATTTGTTTTCTACTGTATATTTGTTTCTACTTGTAATTTTGATACATATCTCTCTCTCTCTCTCTCTCTCTCTCTCTCTCTCTCTCTCTATATATATATATATATATACATATATATATATATATATATATATATATATATATATATATATATATATATATATATATATATATATATATATTATGAAATCATCCCATTCAAAAATATTGAATTCAACTTACCTGTTTCATATTGTAATCACATATGTATGTCTTTTAAATAATGCATCTCTTAATATAAAGTGCTCCTTTTTAAGATGTTGTAATCAGCAATACGCATTATACTTATTCTGTTTAGTACGCTAAATATTACGGCAACTCTCCAACACGTGTGTCTTGTTCTGCACTTACAGTAGCAGAATGGCCTGACATATACAGCTCTTTGTCGAAGCTTACCAAACAGCATTATCACTTTGTAGTCATATGTTTTTTTTTCAGTGTAAGACCCAGTTAAATCCATGCCTTTTAGAGGACAGCTGCATCTCAGCTTGACTGGATCATGTAGTGTCTGCTTCTAAAACACATAGTTTGAGCTGACCCTTCAGCAGGAGGGGGCAAATTCAGCCTTTAAAAATAGAAAAATCTAATCACTTTGTTTTCCTCCAGACAGATGTGATAATAAAACCACTGGTTCCGTCCAAAAAAAAAAAAGCGTGGAGACTAGAAATGTTTAGTAAGCAAACATCAGTGTGCCTTTTCTGTCATGAGGTTAATTTACAGCATTGCAAAGACCAAAACGAACAAGAATTTACAGGCCGTTGAAGGTATCTGTGCTGTCATTCTTGCGCAGAGAACCTCAACTTGCACCATGGGAGATTTGCAAAGCCATGAGGGGGTGGAGAAGGAGGCGTGCACTTCTTCTTCGTCTTCACAGAAATACTCATTGAATACCAAGAAGCTGATTCTAAAATATCACATTTGCAAACACTGTAGAACGTTGCGCAACATGAAGTAAATATTGCAGATATCACTAGCTAAATGGTACTTTGTATGAACTTGGCAGAGTCTTAAGCACTAAAACTCCCTTTCCACCCTCTGTTCCTTTTTTTTTAGGTCAGTCAGGGAAATGTCCCAGGCATCGAGAGTGCGTACTTGGCCATGGACACCGAAGAGGGGGTGGAGGTGGTGTGGAACGAAGTGCAGTTTTCAGACAAGAAGGTTTTCAAGTCCTTTGAGGTATGGCCATGCTTGTTTTCCAACATCAATATTGTGGGTGGGATACTAAGCATGCTGCACCACAAAACATCTGTGAAATGTTACTGTATTATATCATCATCATGCTGGTATGGTGACGGAAACAACGCTTGAAATGTAAAACCTAAGTGTTGACATGGTTTGTGTTATGCAGGAGCGGATAAGAGAGATGTTTGAGAACCTGATGCAGGTGGAGCATCCCAACATCGTGAAGTTTCACAAGTATTGGCTGGATATGAGGGAAAGCAGAGCGAGGGTGAGACTTAAAACACACCTGACGGAGTCATACATCTGCATGAACTTTGCCCTGAATTCAGGCATTCATGCTTTCTTTCATTCTACGCCACACAGGTGATTTTTATCACCGAATATATGTCATCTGGAAGTCTCAAGCAGTTTCTAAAGAAGACCAAGAAGAACCATAAAACTATGAATGTGAAGGTGAGAGGTTGCATCGGTGTCTGAAATTAAGTGATCTCTTGCTGGAAAGCTGGAGGACAACACCACCTTCTGGTAGAAATAGGACAAAATCCTGTGCTTTCCATATGTTTCAGGCTTGGAAGCGGTGGTGCACGCAGATACTTTCTGCACTCAGGTAATAACAAAAAACTAAATAATGTCTCATCTGCAGATGTGCTTTTCAAAGACGAAGTAAACATGTTTTCCCAAGTCAGCCATTGCTTGATTTCCCTAAAAGTGTAAACACTGTGGCTCTGAATGTTGCTTTCAAAACATTGCTTTGTTTAGCAACGTTGACTCAACCAATGGAGTGAGCTTGGGGATGGGATGTTTGTTTATTTAGCCAGTGACAGATGAGGGGTGAGTTTGGTGGGGGAAATATATAAAAATGTTTGTGATTCATGATGCAATCCATCCGCTTTATTAGTACTTTAGTAAATAAATGTGTGTAAATCATTTATACTTTATATTTATTTTGGGAGTTAAGAAATCAGTATTTGGTAAAATGACAGATTTTCAATCACAACAGAACAAAAAAATATTCTGACCAATTATTATTGTCGTGGGCAGGAGCGAGCGGAGACCTTTCGAGGGGCATGTGCTTGAAGTGATTAGTGGGGTGATCGCGAAGTGAAGGGGCAGCTTCATTCATTTTGAGGGGGCACTGTTGAGTGTAATTACAGAAAGGGCTACATGTGCACGTGCCTGGTCTGGGGGGGGGGGGGGGGGGGGGGGGGGGGGGGGTTGGGGGGGAATCTAAAGAGGAAAATCTAAATGACAAAATTAAACCCATATTTGATGTATATATGGCTATAGAAAAAAATAAGAGACCTCTTAGGCATATTAGGTATGGGTTTGAGTAAAACATTAATTTTGTTTCATTCTGCAAAGGCCGACTAAAATTTCTTCCAAATTTCAAATGAAAATATTATCATTTACAGCAAAAACATTGCATTTGTTGGGACTAATAAATGTGAAAATATGGGTTATTTCACCAAATATTGATTACTTAACTCTTTTAATGTTCTCATAAGGCTGTTTTCATAAGGTGCTCTCATAAACATAAAAATAAGGCACATATTTTGTTATTTTATTCAAAAACAGACATTTCTATTTTTACTTAAAGCTATATAGCTATAAAGTCGTGTGTGTGTGTGTGTGTGTGTGTGTGTGTGTGTGTGTGTGTGTGTGTGTGTGTGTGTGTGTGTGTGTGTGTGTGTATATATATATATATATATATGCTGAAAAATGCATTTCTTATTTTTAAACATTTCATATGTTTTCAAAGTTAAAACTTTTTTTCTCTTATTATTAGAAATATTTATGTTTATATTTAGAATCACAAATTCTAATCTAATAGTTAATTAAATGTTTTTTATTTTTTATTTGTATAGAAATAAAATATTATTTTTTTCAAACTATCTATTTTTTCTTTTTTCCCATTAAAATTGTGGGCACAAGCACTGATGTTTTATTCCTTTTCTGTTTAGTTACTTACACTCATGTGATCCTCCCATCATTCATGGGAACCTGACCTGTGACACCATCTTTATCCAGCACAACGGCCTCATAAAGATTGGTTCAGGTATGACAGTGGTCTTTTAATCTTTCCATTTAAGCTTTAACTTTTCACTTCTGAACATTTCTGATATTTAATATTTGCTTCAAGAAGACATTTATATATTTTCTTTCTTTTACAGTGTGGCACAGGCTGTTTGTTAACGGTGAGTCCATTTCCAGCTCTATATGCCATGTGCACAGGAATGTGGTTATCTGTTCAGAAAACACAGACTGGACTTAGACTGTTTCTTTTCCTTCCTTCCTTAAACAATGCTTTGCATATTTTGGCCCAGAATCATGGTGGTTATGTAATGTACTGTAGCACTTCTTGTCAGCCTTTACGATCTAAGACATAAATGAAGAAAATAAGCCCAATTCCCCCTTCAGAGTATTTATTTTGGACTCCTACCCATGTCCTGGAGATCTTATTTATGTATGTTTACTGGCTATAATTCTTTCAGCCACTTAATGGTATAAATAGAGTGTAAATGTTGTGTTTCTTTGCCTTTCCTTCAGTATTTGCTGAGGCAATTCATGGGAATGTGCACCAGCATCGAGATGAAGTGCGGAACCAGCATTTCTTTGCACCAGAGTATGGCAGTGAGTATCTGATGTCTGTAACAGTTTTATTCAGAAGATGGTTTTTTAAGCATAAATTCAGTAAAAGTATAATACTGCCTTTTGAACAGTGGAATATGAGCTGTTAAATGTTTTTTTTTTTCTGAACAAAAGAATTCTGATCATTTTTATGACCTAAGTCTTATGTATAGTCTATATACAGTTGAAGTCAGAATTATTTGGCCCCCTGAATTATTAACCCCCTGGTTTCTTTTTTCCCCAATTTCTGTTTAATGGAGAGAAGATTAATTCAACACATTTCTAAACATAATAGTTTTAATAACTCATTTATAATAACTGATTTATTTTATCTTTGCCATGATGACAGTAAAAAATATTTTACTAGATGTTTTTCAAGCCACTTCTATACAGCTTAGTGGCATTTAAAAGCTTAACTAGGTTATTTAGGTTAACTAGGCAGGTTAGGGTAATTAGGCAAGTTATTGTATAACGATGGTTTGTTTTGTATACTATCGAAAAAAAAATAGCTTAAAGGGGCTAACAATTTTGTCCTTAAAATGATGTTTAAAAAATTTCAAACTGATTTTATTCTAGCCGAAATAAAACCAGTAAGACTTTCTCCAGAAGAAAAAATATTATCAGACATACTGTGAAAATTTCCTTGCTCTGTTAAACATCATTTGGAAAATATTTGAAAAAAGAAAAAAAATCAGAGGGGATAATAATTCTGGCTTCAACTGTATGTGAATCTATATACTATATAAGTACCTTTTTAAATCATTATACCTTTGCTTCTATCATTCAAACCAATTAGCTTTACCCAATTTAATAAATATGGCATAGTTTATTTTAATTACTTCCTTTATATATATATATATATATATATATATATATATATATATATATATATATATATATATATATATATATATATATATATATATATATATATATATAGTAAATACCACTCAGAAAAGTATATTGTTTCAGAGTATATAGTTTTTCACTGAATGAATCATTATTTTTCCTATATTTCATTATTTTCATTTTTAAAATGTATCATAATTTTTTTTTTCTTCAATTTTGCTAATTGTGTTTGATGCAAACAACAAAATAGTAAGTCTTGTCTTTGACCCATATACATGTATATTTGTGGTCGGATGGTCTTTGGAAAAAGTTTAATGACATTACTGTATCTTTTGTTTTCTCTCTTTTTGTCAAGTTGCTGAAGATAACTACGCCATTGATATATTTTCATTCGGAATCTGTGCCTTGGAGGTTTGTAAACTAATTTAATAATCTAAAAAAAAAGGCAAATACATCAATTCCAACAAATCAGCATTTAACAACATGGCATTTTCATTTCATATTCCTCATTCACCTTTAGATGGCAGTGTTGGAAATTCAGGCCAATGGAGACACTGCTGTTGCGAAAGAGGCCATTGATCATGCTGGACAGTCACTTGAAGACCCTCTCATGAGGGTAAAACACTTAAAGCACATGTTTATAACTAATACAACTGGATTTTAAACCTAATACTCTTGTTTTTTTTTACACTGACAGGAATTTATCCAGTCGTGTGTTCGCACAGAAGCCAAATCAAGACCCACTGCTCATGACCTGCTCTTCCACCGAGTGTTATTTGAGGTGCACTCATTAAAACTGCTTGCTGCACACTGCTTTATCAATAACCAGTGTAAGTGGGACATGGAAAACACTGTTGTTTACTCTTAGGCTTTTTTTCCTAACATTAACATTGCTTTAATTTTGTTCTCCGACAAAGCAGAACTGTTAAGCCTTGCCCATTTATGCAGAAATTAATGTGTAGTTTGATATTCCTTTAATTGAAATTTCTATTTTATTTGTTTTCCAGATCTCCTCCCTGAGAACTGTGTGGAAGAGAAGACTAAATCTTACGACCCCAATGGCATCATGGCAGAGATTAATCATCGCAATCGACCTGGAGTTCATCTAAAGTGAGTTTCTAAATCTCTTGCTACGTCTCAATCAGTATCCATATATCCTGGATCCATAGAACGTGCATGAATTCGGGCTCTGGTAAGGACAGGGATGAGTTTGGTTCACTACACATTGGGACATACTGAGAACATCCTCATGGTGCATCATCATAACTGGAGCTTATTATTAACAGCAGAGCTAATGATAATGAGCAATTTCATGCAAATTTCAAACTTGCCATGAAACAAATAAAGTTTTCACCAAAGTACCAAAACTCTTTTTAAAAAAATGTCTCCGTCAGTGTTTTCAAACAATTATATTTGATTTACCAAAGTCACACAAGTGGCAATTTCACATCACTCATATTCATAGCAAAGCTTTTTCCTCATGACTGTAAAATAAAAAAAAATAAAATCAGTCATGTCTGTTCTATAGTGAGCCAAGTCTTATCCTGCTCAGCATTATTTTTAGGGTTGTGCAGTTTAATTCATAGAATTTCTACAAACTCTGTTGTATACTGCAAACTCACATACTTTTTTGGTCACATCCATAACACGTTTATTTTCCTCATTTAAAATATTAAAAATGTTTAGAAATTGATATTTTTCTGATACCTTTGTGGTTAGTTGTTTTGGAAAAAAGAATATAATTCAATATAATGTTAACGTATACTTTCTCTTTTAAGTTTTTATAGTACAATATTGCTAAATAATTCGATTATTTCTTATGATTATTAGTTTATCAGTAACATTTTAACCATTGAACAATTATTAATGGTTACTATATTTAGATCTAGCCATGTTCATTCATGATGAAAATAAATAAATAACTTTTTACATGTAAATTAATACATAAATAAGTAAATTTTTTTACTAAATGTGTCTTGTTTGTCATTATATTTGATGATTTGGGTCATGTGATTCCTATTTTGTGTTTCCAAACGTCCGTTAAGAGCACGTAAAACCTTTACCCTGATTTCTCACAGTGCTTTGTGGGATTTTTCAGGGCACAGGAAGAATTTCGCAATTGAGACAGCACTTAGGGTGTACTCACACTATGTAAAGTTAGCTTGAACCGGGCCGATTGTCCCCCCCTCCTGTCTCCCCTGACGGCCCGCACTCACATCACATTCGGGCCTGAGCACGCTTACGACATTGATGATGCGCTGTTCAGTAAGCACTCTCGCTCAGCACAGTGGAGATTTCTTTAGTTTTATTGTTTTAGTTGTTTGGGATGCAGTGACACGCAGTCAAATATTTCGCCGAACAGATTAGCCACTTTTGACGCTCATAAACAATCATAGAGTCCTCATGCTGCAGGAATTAGGAGGTTTGCTAAAGGTGCAGCTGTCGTACAGTGAGGGGTTTGCGTCTTTAATAATCTATGACAGTTTGCGTTCATTGAACAGTAAGAATGATTAATAAATCCATATGAACAGTCCCTTGAAAGTGACGTTTCGGGCTCAGGCACGCTTTGAGCTCAAGTGAACCGCGCTCTGGCACACCTCAAGTGAACCGTGCCTGAGCCCGATTCAAAGCACTCACACTTCTCAAACGATCTGGGAAACGGGCCTGGGGGGTTCGGATAGCATAACAAGGGTACAGATTGAGACTCACCCGCACATTGCTTCCTATTTTTCTCTGACATCCTTCCATGTTTTCTTTTCTTAGATACTCTCACGTCTCTCCTCTGGAGCTGGACAAATTCCTTGAGGATGTGAAGTGAGTAATGGAGAACATCAGCTGACCTTACAGTTAGACTGTTTGTGTTTCCATGCTTCTGCATTTTAAAACCTTTGTGCTCCCGCTTGAACAGGAATGGTATATATCCCCTGATGAACTTTGCTTCCCAGCGGCCGCATCCGATCCCTCGCGCTCTTTCTCTGTCACAGGAACAGATGGAGACTGTGAAGACCCCAACGCCAGAACCACAAGAGACTGAAACCAGAAAGGTTAGAAACAACCGCAGGAGATCTGTACATTCCCACAGCTTAGAATCGCAATTCATTTTTAACGTATGTTTTTAATATTAAATATTTGCCAATCTAACAAACTAATGAAAAGTGTGTCAGAGCAAGGATCAGTTAACGCTGCATTTCCCAGAAGTAGTGATCAGTGCACTCTTCTAAATACAAACCATGTTTTAGTAACTTTCAGTCATTTTTTAAAGACTTGTTCATGTTTAAATACTGGTGTAGCTTGAATCACAACAGTTAAGAGTGAAATCCTTGTGTTTTTGCATAGGTTGTCCAGATCCACTGTAATTTGGAAGCAACTGAGGAAGGCACAAGGAGTCATGTAAGTCTCACTTCTAGTTTAGCTTCTTAAAGGGGACCTATTTTACCCCTTCTACAAGATGTAAGATAAGCATTTGGTGTCTCCAGAATGTGTCTGTAAAGTTTCAGCTTAAAATACCCATCAGTTTATTATAGCCTCCCGACTCTGCCTATTTTGGTGTCTGAGTACAGTGTAGCTGCTTTTGTAGCCTGTGGCTTAAAATGCAAATGAGCTGCTTCTCCCTGCCCACCATTCCCACGTGCGTGTCTGCTTCTCCTGCATTACATCAGATAAACAGCAGTCAGTGATATAGACAGACACGGACGCAACTGAAATACAGCTCATTAGTCAGAAATACAGAGTAAGTTTATTTCATGTATTTGTGGTGGAGTTTATTCAAGCCTTTTTGAAATGATGAGTCACACAAATGCTGTTTGCCCCACACACACACACAAACAAACACACACACACACACACGTATTAGCACATAATATATACATATTAACATTTACTGACACCATGTGGCCGTGGTGATTATAGCGGTTAAGAATTACATGGCAGTTTTACTTTCTTCACTACAAACATGCTCTGTTTTAAAAACGTTTTAAACTTATACAACTTTTAAAAATCACAGAGAGTTGGAACAGATATTTTAATCCCAGTTTATTTGAAAAAAAATGTTCTGTGGACATGTTTACATGTTATTACAGAAACATAGCGTCTTGTCCATCACTTCGGTGTGTGGGGAAAACGCACTCCTACATGTTGCGGGGGGCCTCGAAACCAAAAAGAGTCTTGTGTTTATATCACTCCAATATGACTGTGGACACACTATACCTACACACAGTTCTCTCCAGACAGCTTACAAAAATCATCATAGGTACCTTTTAAAGTAAATAGTCTGTGAACATTGTGCATCATCTGTCTTTTTTTCATTTCTTTGTAGCTCTCTTTGTTTTTAAAGATGGATGACAGGCTTCACCGTCAACTTAGCTGTGATGTTTTGCCATGTAAGTCACTGTTAACACATTCAATTATGTTTGTGGTGCCTTTATTTTTTGATAAAACACTTTGGCAAGTAATTACTGTACATTTAAATAAGAGGTAAATCTGTCAGAACACATTTATATGTGAAAGTTAAATATACAGCTGAAAAGAACATTTAAAGTAGTGTTTGTTTTTACTTCCAGCTGACAGTCCAAAAGATTTGGCTAGTGAGTTGGTTCACCATGCTTTCATCAGTGAGGTAAGCATGAGACCTTAACTGCGTCCTAAATGGCACACTATACACTATGTACTTATGCACTTACACACTCAACAGCATAGTGTATGTATGTAGTGTCATCCCAAATGTAACACTAATGTTTTTTACTAAACGAAAATTTAAACCGTTTCCCTGATGATGTTTGACGGGTGCCAAATTACCAAAACAAATGACCAAACTACCAAATAATACCTGCATGAGTATAACCGCATTCACCATCAGGAGGCGTGAGCAAAACTGCGGTTGTTGAGTGTGTGAAGTGTCCATCATAACACATTTCATTTTAACGGTTGAATGAGTGCATCATCCTGGTAATTAAAGTGCACTTATTGTTTTTAGAGTTTTCAGTGTAAACGCACTACATACACTATTTATACTACAAAATGGCATAGAATAGTGCATAAGTATGTGATTTGGAACGCACCGCTTTTCTTATATACATGAATACGATAGTCAAGTCAATTTCATTTGTATAGTACTTTTTGTAATAGATTAGCTTCACAGTTGAATTGTTTACAATGAAGAAGTGTATACAATCAATTCGCATTGCATGTTTAACTTTATTGGTATGTAATATTTATGGATAAAGGTGTATTTTTACTGAATATGATTATCTTTAAAATATGTAAAAGGATATGTAATTACTAAACCCAGTTGTTTGAAGAAAAGTAGCATAAATATAAAGTTTTTATAATAAACAGAAAAACATTTATAATATTTAAAGCTGGATTATCTTTTTATACTTAAAAATTGCATCTCTCCTTTAACCCATATTCAAATTTAAATATAATATTTGTGACTATTTTGAACAGTCACAAGCTTAAGTACCATTAACTGATGTGTATCACTCTCACTGCTAAATGATGCATGTAAACACCAGTTAACATTTCACTATCGCACAACTCTACCCAGTTTAAGGATTTAATTGAAAGTCATGCCATTTACAAACAACTCAATGCAGACAGTCACCATACTATAGTAGGTCAGTTCTTAGCCATTCCAAAACCTAACAAATACCAAAAAAATGTGGACTGACCAATGTCAACAAGGGTGTCACATTGACCTGACAAACCCTAAAGTTTCTGTTGTCACTGCTCAGCATCTGTCTGTACTGTGTGAATTGGCCTTTAGTCCCCTAGTAAGCAAGCCAAAACAACTCAATTTGATGTCACATCACTGATTCTTGTATATTAGTTAGTTTTGAGTCTTAACGGATAGTTCACCCACAAAAAAAAGACTGTTTTAAAGAAAGTCTATTTACTCTTCCTCAATTGGTTGCAAACTTTTGAGTTTCTTTATTATGGTAAATAATAAAGAAGATATTTAGAAAAAAAAGCTGAAAACATGTAACAATTGACTTTCATAGTAAGAAAAATAAACACTATGGAAGTGAATGGTTGCCTGTTTTCAGCTTTCTTCTAAATACCTTTGGTGTTTACCAGAAAAAAAAACCCAATAAGCTTTGGAACAAGTAAATGACGACAGAATATTCATTTTTGGATGAACTGTCACTTCAAATGTCTTTTAAAAGATTGTTCACCCAAAACTGAAAACTCTCCCATCATTTACTTACTCTTTAAAACCTGTGTAAGTTTCTTTGTTTTGTTGAACACAAAAGAAGATATACTGAAGAATGTTGAAAACCGGTAACCATTGACTTCTATTGTATTTGTTTTTCCTATTGTTGATGTCAATGTGTACCGGTTTCCAACATTCTTCAAAATATCTTCTTATGTGTTGAACAGAACAAAACACTCAAGTGGGTTTGGAACGAGTAAATGATGCCAGTATATTTTTTTATTGCTGAACTATCCCTTTAATAAATTGCACAGTTTGCAGTGTTTGATTGCGGTTGTGTTGTTTTTGTGTCATGCAGGAAGACTGTGAGAAGCTGACATGTTTTCTTGAGGATGCGTTATGCAAGCACTGGTCGGGGACGTCCACCTCCCCTACTGCCATGGCTGTGATGTACTAAAACCCAGCTGGTCTTGTAATAGACAAACAAAGCTTGAAGTTTGGGTCAGAGATCTAGGCTGACAGGAGGGATACGTGACCAAAAGCACAGGATTATATAATGAAGGTCATGACAAGATGGCTTCAAAGTGAGCAGCTGGTTTGCACCACACCACATGGTACCTGCACAAACTCCAAAGAGCTCCAACTGTTAACCTGGATCTTGAAGTTTGAATTTCTGCTGTCATCTCACCATGACGAAGAAATGCATTTTCCAACATCACATTTCCTCTTTCAGTGCCAGCATTTTGGGTTGTGAATTATTATTATTTTGTTCTTGATGAATTTTAAAGAATTTTTAAAAATATCCCTCCAGGTCATCATGCCTATGGCTTCATCCAGGCTCAAAGGACAGAATTTCACAAAATGGAGGATTTTAGGATGACAGAGCTTTGGGAAAATTAGATAGGAGGCTAAATGTATAAGAAATGATTGCTGCTTCCATCAGGCAATATGACTGGAGTTGGTTTGTTCCAGACTTAAATGTATTATTTATTCTTTTTAAACTTGATTACATAGTCTTGCTTTACATGTTGTAAGTTTCAAACAAGAAAATGTATCAAAATGTTTAGTTCTACTTATTTTGGATTATCTTTTGTATGTTTTAACAAGCTGGCGTTGAGCAAACGAATGTATGGTACTATGACAAAAGTGCTCTTGGCACCCGGTAAACTAATAGATCTCTATTTCAACAATTTTTAAGACCTTTAAAATTTTTTAAAATGTCTTGCTCTTAATCTTACAGAGTTTAAAATGTCTCGGATCTGATTCCATGAAGCTATGTTGATCTCAAATGTTTTTCTCATAGAGACTCTAATGAACTTTGCGTTATGTTTGTAAACAATGACAACATCTTAGAATGGTTTAGCTCACTAACATTTGGAGTCAGTATGATTTTTTTTTGTTTAAGTAAGATTTTTATCCAACAAGGACTTATTAAATTGATAGTAAAGACTTAGATTTGCACAACAAATCATATTTTGAAACGCTGTTCTTATGAACGTTCTATTAATGCTTAAAATATCATGATTTTCACAAAGATACACTCTCAGAAATAAAGGTACAAAATCTGTCACTGGGGCAGTTTTGTTCCTACACTCAAAATAGTTTTTTTGCTTGTTCAAACTACTTAATTAAAATGAGCTGAAACAACACAATTCTTGAGATTTCATTGGGACAACTTAAATTTTTATGTTTAATCAACATAAATTTGTTTAAGTGTTAAGTTAACTTAATCGATTTGTGTTGGGTCAACATGAATAAATTATGTGAAATCCTGCATTTTTTACAGTGTAACAGTTCCTTAAAGGTACATTTAAATACCCCAAAAGTTCAAATGTATACCTTATATTAACTTAAAGGTACAAAAGTGAACATTAAAGGTAAAAAGTGTACCCTTAAGGTACTAATGTCCACCTCTATGGTACAAAAGTCTACCTTTTGAAAAGGTATACCACCCCAGTGAAAGATTTTGTACCTTTATTTCTGAGTGTGTATGAAGCAACTAAACTGTTTTTAACAATGATTATAGGTAGAAACACTTCTTGAGCACTAAATAGGATTTTTTTAAGTGTGAAATCAGCGAATTCAGTGTTAATTCAGCTAAATCAACGACTTTTTGACAGCTATTTTTAATTATAATAAAATTCCTGAATATTACTTCAAGTAAATGCAATCTAAGAGATAATGCTTAGACTTTTTATATTTTACATCATACTTACTTCAAGTGTACACGAATGTTTAATTTGATATTTGCTCAGTTTTAATCAATAAAGCATCTGGTTGTATTTTATCATGAAATTGATTCTAATCAATAACTTTCCAAATCAGACATTTTTAACCAAAGCAACGTGATGCAAACATTTAATCATCGTCAGTGTACCAGTGTTGACATGAGATGTTTTTAATTGCCTTCCTAATGTGAATATGAGCTGGTCCTAAATAGGCTGACTGCTCAAAGGTGTTTAACACAGTATATGGGCCAAGTTTGCTTTTCTTTGTCTTTTACACTGCTAATTAACACATACAATAAACTGATCATTGACTGACTTAGAAGAAGCAAGGTTTACTATAATAAATCCCTCATTTGGGTGTGAAGGGCTGTCTGACATCTACCACAGTATGCGCACATTTTTATGTCATGCAAAATATGATTCCGACACTACATTGTATGTATTCTGCGTATGAGAACTTGAACCGTGTCAA
Organism: Danio aesculapii; assembly: GCF_903798145.1. Lineage (NCBI taxonomy): Eukaryota > Metazoa > Chordata > Actinopteri > Cypriniformes > Danionidae > Danio > Danio aesculapii. The sequence goes on along the minus strand of NC_079436.1, from coordinate 32,247,754 downwards.
GGCCAAAGATGTACTGGGTGCAGTGCTGGCAAGTGTGGACACTATATAGCAAATATAACGTCCTGTTATTGATCGACGCTGTTTTTGATTGCATATTTACAACAGTGTTCGTTCTGTGAAACCATCCATATTGCCATTGCCGTCCGAAGCAATAGTATCAATTTTAGAGATGCTTTCAGTACTGTACTCTAATGGCTTTGACTTCCCAGCATCTCTTGGCTTCAGAATATATGTGCATGTCAGAAAACGAATACTTTTATGGAATTATATATTTTTATGTTATATTGGCATGGTTTTGCGATGGATGTATTGCAGCTTTTTTAACTATTAAAGAGATATATTATCTCCATTCGTTCTTACAGATTCAAATGATTGTTATGAAAAAAAGCAGTCCATCTTCCCAGTGTTATTATGAGACTCAAATGTCTTGCAATGTAATGTATGTATGCGTATGTATGTATGTGTATGTATGTATGTATGTATGTATGTATGTATGTATGTATGTATGCATGTAGATAGAAGAGATGAATGTACAGTGAGCTGTTAAAGTATACTCTTCCTAATTCCTGGTGTCCTTTCTCATCTGAATGAATACATTAACCAGACCTTTGCTTTGGGCAGTTTTACTTTATTTTATTATTTTTTATTTGTGTTGAAACTGTATACTGTGACATGAAATACTATAATATTAAAATATATAATGAATACTTTAATATGACTGAATGTATTTCTTTTGTATAATAGCAAAGGTCTAGTATATAGTGCATATACAGTGCTCAGCATAATTGAGTACACCCCATTTTGAAAATTTTATATTTTTATCCATTTTCTCAGTGAATATAGGCAATGTATTTTGGTGCATTTGAACAAGACAGATTTGTTAAACAGATATATTTATTAAAATAATAGTTTAGTCACCAAACATTTAGAAATTGAAAGATAATACAATTAAATGCAAGCACAAAATTGCAAAATAAATTACATCCTCCAAAATTTCAACAATTTTTCCGTGTTTTTTGTTTTGTTTGCTTCTCTTGATTTCTTTTTAAATTTGTATTTAATAATTTTCTATAACATATAAATTTGGGTGTAATAGTTTTTGGACAGTTATTGTAAGTTATTTTGTTAGATAAGATCCAGATTTGGCTTCAGTACTGACTAATCTAATGTATATGGACAAATATAACATTGTATAGCTTCCTATTAATAATATGAATTTAAAAGATTTGTGAGGGGTGTACTTGCATATGCTGAGCACTGTATAACATCACATGCTTTAAAAGTTCTACATTTGCTATATACTGACAATTTATAAGCATGGTGATATTAAATTGATTGTACATTTAATAGCTGTTTTGCTGTTCTAGCATTGTTATATGATAAACTGCTTAATCTTGTATAATAACCAAATATATAATACAATAATTATAACAACCAATACCCAAAATATTACAATTTTCATTCATTCGTTTTCTTTTCAGCTTAGTCCCTTTAATAATCTGGGATCACCACAGTGGAATGAACCACCAAATTATCCAGCATATGTTTTACGCAGCGGATGCCCTTCCAGCTGCAACCCATTACTGGGAAACACCCAAACATTCTCATTCACACACATACACTATAGACAATTTAGCTTACCCAATTCACTTTTAGCGCATGTCTTTGGATTGTGTGCGAAGCCATAGCACCCGGAGGAAACCCACACGAACACGGGGAGAACATTGTGTTAAAAATAAACAAAATATATTATTTATATATATATATATATATATATATATATATATATATATATATATATATATATATATATATATATATATATATATATCTGGGCTATTCCTGGAAATGTTCGTTTTAGTGCCTATATACAGAGAAGTATAAATGCAAATAAGTAGGTAAATGTAAGTTATTTTGTATAGATGTATACATGATGTGCAGTGTAGATACATGAAACTAAACTAACACAGAAACTAAAAACAGGCAGTATTGATGAATACTTTTTACTTAAGTATTTCAGGCTATACAAAAGTATAGTCAATAATAATTAAAAAAAAAAAAAATATATATATATATATATATATATATATATCTTTATATATAAATAATCACGTTTTTATCAGACTTGTGTTTTTCCTGCAATCAGAACGTGATCGGCAGCACTGCAGCTGCGCGTCTCTTACCTAACTCTCTCTCTCTCGGTCGATATTATCGCGAGATTTCATAGTCATCCTCACCGTGTGGACGTTAGTGCTGGAAGGTGTGCTCAATGGCGGTCGCTGTTTCGGCGGTAAATGTAATATTTTACTCAATTTCTCTCTTTATAGTTAAACAGCATTACCTCGTGCACATGTAGCAATGTTTCTTGTCGGAGGTTTCATTTAAAACAGTTAGATGAGCAGGGTTATTGCTAACTAGCCTAGCGCACCCGAGCGGGATTTTCCTCTCGGCCTGCTGCAGCCGCTGCGTGCTCCTTTACATCCACTGTGATTTAATGCTAACGCTAGACTGCCCTACTCTGATGGCTAATAGTTTGCTTAAAATGTCTTTTTAACGGGTTATTGTGAGAAAGCTAATCTAAACATTCGCGTTTATTGTGTTTCTGTACTCGCTACATGAGCTAACGTTTTCACATTGTCCTACATAAGCAGAATCCGCTGCTCTAAATGCAAGGCCTAACGTTAAGTTGATAGAAACGAAACGCTCATGTCGAAAGAGTTTGTGCTATTTGGATTTTAAATCCAGTTGTTCGCACTTAAAAGAGTTTATTTGCACCAATTTATGGAGTTTTATTTTAACCGACGCTATATAACGTTAAGGCCTTATGGACGGTAAGAACGTTTGGGAGGGGGAAACTCGTACAGCTTTCATTCAATGCTGCATTTATAACTTTAGATGTAACGTTAATGTGATTATTCACAAGGTGAAATCTGTTTAGAGTCAATACAGACCGCGTGAAGAGTTTAATTAGATTATATATGTATATAAACTCCTACCAAAAAATACACCAATACCAAAATATGGAAAGTAAGCTGCAATGGTGGCAAATGAACGCAGTCTAACGAGTTTACTGAAACCTCTCTCTTTCCTTATAGACTCTGTTTTGAACAGTAAAAGCTCCCCATATATAATCTCACAAGACAGCCCAGCGGAGAGCAGGCGCTAGGTAAGGGGTTTATCCACTGCTTACCCCGAAATCACACTTCCCCCTTTGTTATGAATGAGGTTTGCCAAGTACTTTGAGTATCATTTACCTCAGTTATTACACATATTTGATAAACAGCAGATTGCATTGAGCAACCTGCACTTTCTTCATAAATTGTCATTATAAATGCATAATATGTATCACAAAATATCAGTGCTGTAAATAGTTTTGCATAGTCATTACATGACAAACATCTTTTCATTATGTTCATCATTATTTGCCATCCAGACCTGTTGTACTCTTCTGGTAGCACACGTCCTGTAATTTTCGGATGGAATTGAGAAATGAATGTTGTTTTGCACTAATATTCATGCTTGGGGAAATTGTTTTCATTATTTTAAAGGAAGAATTCAGCAGAAATGAAAATTTACTGAGCCAGGTGTTGTTCCAAACAACTATTTATTAGCTGAAATGCTTTTCTGAATTATTTTGGTTTAACAGAAAACGTGGAGCGACTTGTAGATTCCAGTCATAAACTGATTTTGGGGGGAACTGTAGATTATATAAAAATGGTACTGTTTATCTATATTGGATTTTAATGCGTGTCTTTTTATATTAAAATGTGAAAATTAGGGCTGATATTATTTATATATTATTTGAGCATTGATATCGCAGTGTGTGTCTCTGCAGTAGTCACATCGCAGGTTTAGATTATTTATTAAATATTAAAACATAAAGAGATTATTTTTTAAAAACTATTTATACAATGATGACTTATATTGGATTGTTCAATTTCTGTACTTGAATACGGTTAGACTCCCCAGATAACCATTAAGCACTGTTTATTTTTTAAACCTGGAATTTATTATAATTTATGCAGATGCACTGCATAGAAAAATACTTAATCATCCCATTTGATCGAAATGGTGCTATTCAAATCATCTGTTGAGTTTGTATTAATATCGCAATCTGTGTCACGGCAAAACAGAATATTGCAATGTCAGATTTTTCCAATATTGTGCAGCCCTAGTAGAAATCTAGTTAAATTAGCATCTGTGTGCATGAATGGCATGTACCTTCACTGTATTTCAGTGGTTCTCAATTCCCGCCCTGCACATTTTGGATGGCTGTTTCTCAATATGCGGTCTTATGTTCTCGTGTAACGTCATTATCAGCTGCCAAAGTTCAGTTCCAATACTCAAGAACAGAGGATGGATAAAACTTCCCGGATGTGATTTTGATATCGAGGACTCACTAATGCAGACTTGAGCACCGAACTCGCTCTGGAAGTCCCAGAAGTCATTGCAACTGGAGGTGTGAAGCGCAGCATTTTATCTAAATTTATTATTAAAGTTTAGAGATATAGTTTATTTACCTCAGGAGTTTCCATAAATGAAACGGTAAAAGTAAAAATGACCATGAACATCTTAATAAAGGAATAAACACATTAAGGGTGTTTGTTTGCTGAAATTCGTGTCAAAATTAATTGTTTCTTCGGTGCACCGCGATGCAGACGCGGACAGTTCGGTATCGGTTCAGTAATAATCATAACCGGTTATTATGTACTGACGTCATTTACCTCATATGCGCTCTGTCGCGAGGGAGGCGAGCGCTGGTATTTACAACACTACAGGCACCAACTACTTAAAAATTTTCACTGCGTGTGTGTGTTTTCTGGAAAGTCTTTCACTGGCACTTACAACAGAAGCCCCTATTTTTGTGCGATTAAGGGAATAAAAGTACTCCATTTCTCTCTCTCTCTCTCACTGTGGCCCATTTCACCTGCTGGCGTGACTTTTCCTGCCCTCTCTTTTCCTCTCGGCTATATGCATTCCCGCGGCTGTACCTGTGCATTGACGTGGGACACGACCAGATTTCATGCGGGGTGGGAATAAATTTCCGAATAAAATGCGGGAGCGGTCGGTAACTCTGGTGTAATTTTAACAGGAGTGGGCGGTTTCACAATATCCCTCCCTCCCTCCCGAGCGAGCGAGCGAGTGAGCAAGCAAGCGCGTGTGTGTTTGTTTGGTGCTGTCTATGTTTGTGTATGTGTGTGAATTAGACAGTGTGGTGCTGTGTGTCCATGTGTGTGCGTGTGTGTGTTTATACAGACAGTTTGTTATAGCCACCCTCCCAAAATATAACACTGTGTATGGAAAGCATCGTCAATGCACCGAAATATTAAATTGAACCGAATCGATGGCATGATAATCGTAACCGAACCGTGAGACCAGTATAGGTTCACACCTCTTTATTTATTTATTTATTTATATATATATATATATATATATATATATATATATATATATATATATATATATATATATATATATATATATATATATATATATATATATATATATATATATATATATATATATATATATAAAAATAAAATACTTTTTTTTTTTTTTTTCTGATAATCTTTGTAATGTTTTTCGGTCTAATTACCAGATGGTTCTTTAACGTTTGATTTTAACAGGAATGAAAAAAAACTTATTTCAAGCAGTTCATTCATCTGTTACTTCATTAAACATTGAATAAATTGATGTTAAATTACAAAAAAAAAATTCAGTAATTTTGGACATTATTTGAAAGGAGTAATCCAAAAATAAAAATAAATATTGCTATTATTGGAAAAAAGCCCAATGCAGAAGCAATTTTCTGAATCCAAACAAATGAGAAAAATAAGTCATTGAGTGAAAATCTTGCAATTACTTTTTATATAAAAAAAACATGTTTGGAACAACAGAAGTAAATGCTTGCTTGCACCAACAACTATATGTATACTAACATGCTTTAAAAAACAATAACACTACAGCTTCTGCCACTTTAGAGTTTTAAGTTTGAATTCTGATTTGCTAATGCCTATATCATTCTTTATCTGCAAAATCTGTTATTGATTGACACTATATTAGTTCAGACTTCACTACTGGCAGAGTGGGAAAAATTTATACGCTTTTCATGTATAGTTTTTGGTGTGAATGGGCTTTGAATGACCATTTTCATTTTTGGATGAATTCTTCATTTATGTATCATTGGCACAACATTTCTCTGTACTAAAAGTGTTCAAACTAGGACATTTACTGTCCTAAATGTTAGAGCCAAGGTTTTCTCCCTGGATTTGGATGTCAATGATCTCAAATTGTTGTCTCCCTATCCAGTTCTCTTGATCTAAGTAGGTTTGTGTTTTTTCTTTTCTTTTTTTCTTTTTTGTCGTTTCTCTCCATGTTGTCTGTGCTGTAGAGCATATCTCTTGACTGTACTAAATTTCCAAAGCCAATGGCAGAACCTTTTGGGTTCAAACCTCCTTAAGGGGGGGGCAGTGCATCACTCTGGAGTTCATTTGAGCAAAGGTACTAAAGTTTTCTCTTGTGTAGTATTGAATTTTAAAAGGCTCTCTTGCTTTAGCATATGCACTCTGAGGTTATATGGTCTTCCAGTAACCCACAGAATCAAGTGTTTCCACAGGGGAGAAGTCACCATGTGGTATGAATGCATGGCTCCCCTTACCATGTTGTGTGGAGCCTATTAATTGAATGCATAGTTGCATACCAAATCATTTCATAATCAGCAACCTTTTAATTTAGTGTAAATTCTTTATAGCAAGTCATACTGTTAAACGAAAGTTGTCAAAATGTGCTGAAATCCAGAAAGAAGTTTTAGAGCAAGCTGAAAATGACTTAAATCAATTGTGTTTTAATTGTTAACACTTGAAATGTTTATTAAAAGCTAATTAAATGTTCAATTGTTTACATAATTCATGTCATGGTCTTGGAGAATAATTATTCTGATGGACAATTTAACCAATGTCATTTGAATTTGCTCTTAAACTGGATGTTGTTAAAGCTTTAAGGAAGTTGTCCTGTGTGTTGCAGTCCTGTGTGTGTGTGTGTCTTGAGCAGTTTCGCTGCAGCTCACATTCATCAGGTCTGACAGATGCCTGTGCTCTGTGCAGGGAGGTGAGGCTCTGATGATGGAGAATGGACAGAGCACGGCCTCGAAGCTCGGCCTGCCACCCCTCACTCCTGAACAGCAGGAGGCGCTGCAGAAGGTGAGACTTTCATTGGCATTTGCACATCAGTAGAGAAATCAAGCATGTATTATGTGACATTGTAAATGTTAGAAGGCTCACTTTTTTTTTTCCTTCAAGAAAGCAAGTTAATGTGTTGGTTAACATTTAAATTTAATCTGCATGAAGAGCCGTGTTAAACACTTACAAAGCTCGAGACAAATTTACATTTTGAAAAACATTTTTACCTATCATAAGACACAATTACATAGGAAAAACAATTTTACCAAGGATGAAACAAACTTACATTTTAAGAAAAAAATTAACAAGACTAAACACATTTACCAGTCCCGAAACAAATTTACAATTACAGATTCCTTACGGAAAGGAAATATGTACCACACACCGGAAGTGATGCGGAATGTACCACAAACCAACTGTGATTCAAACATCGTTTTGTCATTTAGAGCTATTCTGAGAAAATATCAGCATAAGATTACATAAAAACATGTAAACGCAAGAACGTGGAAACAATCAATCCGCTAAGGTTATAAAAGTTTTAGATTTTTCATTAGTTTAATTTTTATTTCATTTTGACTTTGTTTTCAAATTCAGTTAGTTTTAATTCGTTTTTTGGAGGGAGGTTTACTAGTTTTTATTAGTTTCTATATTTTGAAATTGCTTAGTTTTAGTTTAGTTTTTATTAGTTTCAGTATTAGTTTTTTTTTTTTGTTTTTTTTTTTTTTCTCTAAATAAGGATATTTGTTAGGTGGAAGATTTAAAATCATCAGAATATATATTGTATAATAAATACTCAGCCATACATTTTTTGAAACCTGTACTCAGAGGACACGACCACTACCATCTACCCATCCTCAAATTCAAGATAGCAGCCTTAAGTACAAAATGTGAGCAAGGCTGCTTCTGAGGTAAGATACACAGTAGTGATGGAAAGTTCAGATATTTACTGCGGATGTTAGGACTTAACATATTAAAATTATGTAGTCAACAATAGTAATTTCAGTCAGTAAAAACATCACCATGATCCATAAAAGTAAAGTATAAAGATTACTTAGAGTTCGAGGGGGTATTAGGTTGTTAAAAAGTAAGTAGGTCGTGGGTGAGTGCTTACTGGAAACGCGAATCGTTTCAAATGATTCAGTTCGATTAGATGGACTAGTTCAACCGGTTCACTTGGAAGATCGGTTAAAAAAATTTTGATTCGCGATTGCGATACAGAGATAAAACCCATTATTGGGCACAAACGTATTAAAGTAATAGTTTTAAGTCTCTGTATTTAATGCTGTCACCGTGCTGCTGTCATGTCCACTCGTTGTTGTGGGAGCAACAGCGAGGATGACTGGAAGAGAACCGGCTCTATCTGGCCAATGGAAGCAGGATTACAGACTCTGAGGTGCCGTACGGGTCAAACTCCTGCAGCGCGGAGTAAATAGATTTACTTTTAAAAGGCTTACAGTAGGATTATGTATTAAATACATTTACAAAGACGAAAACGAAGGAGGTTTTTGCTATAATTTTAGTTTCAGTTAGTTTTGTATGTACACAATACAGTTTCAGTTAGTTCTAGTTTTTTGAAAAACTCGTTTTTATTTTTATTTCAGTTAACGACAATTATTTTACATTTTAGTTTTCGTTTTTTTCGTTAACTATAATAACCTTGCAAAGCACGGCATATGTTGACTGATAAAGATATTGAAACCGACCTCAACATGTAGACCTGGATAGCTCAGTTAGATAGGTCAATTGATACTCGTGCTGAACCTTTTAATTTGCGTTCCCGTTGATGACATGTCAATTATAATTATTTCTGTACATTAATTTTGGTTATATACTGTTCTGCCACACAAATATTAATATCAATAATGTTTACACTGACACCAAGTAATAAGAATATTTATTTGGTATCGGCATGTTTTGTTGCTGTGAAAGTGACATTTGCAAATGTGAATAGCTTACATCTGGAAAGGGGCACCAGTTTACACGGACACCAGTTAAACCGTAACACCGGCTTCATTCAGTTTACTTTTAGAAGTCCTCAAGCAGATATTTACACTGTGTAGACTTGACATCATGTCCACGATTACAGCGTACGAGTGGCCTTCGTTAAAATATTGTACACATTGGTGCAGTATGTCTAGTGTTTCCGTCTGGTCCGCGTCCTTTAGAAACTCCAAACACCGACCACACGTAAAGCAAAACCAAATTAAGCTGCTCATTTGTCCCTCGACCGCAGTCCACGTTCTGTCACCGTAAGCTTTATTTAAGCCATGTACTCCACAGCATGAATTTACCGCGCTCACCACCAACAACAACTCTTTTCCCCGCGTCACTCCTTGTGTGTGGTACATTCCACGTCACTTCCGGTGTGTGGTACATTCCCTTTCCGTAAGGAATCTGTTATTGTAAATTTGTTTCGGGACTACTAAAAGTGTTTATTCTATGCAATTGTGTCTTATGATAGGTAAAAAATGTTTTTCAAAATATACATTTTGTCTCGAGCTTTTGTAAAAGTGTTTCACACTTTGTAATATTGTTTTGCATCTCCCAGCCACTGTATCATACTAATGAATTTGTGTTAAGTGACATTACCTATCTTAGAATAATCACACTTTTTCAGAAAGCAATTTAAGGTGTTGGTTAACATTTAATTTAATCTGCATGAAGAGCGGAGCAAAATTTGCTTTGTGCAGCCTTTGTTTTATAATCATGAATAACTCATGATGATGAGTGTACAGTATGTTGAGTAATTTTTACTTTGAAGAACTCTTGTAAGTTAAGCCCTAATTGTCTGAGATTTGGGGTCTGTTCTTTGTACCTCAAAAGATCTAAGATGATTTATCAGGTATTAATAATTTATTCCTGATGACAGATCTCTGGTACTTTGGGTTTTCAAACAATTTAGCGAGTCAAATTAAAATGCCTAAATGAATGAGAGGGGTCCGTCTGCAGACTCTATGCAGATGTAATCAGTTTGGCATGCAATGCTTTTGAATTGGCTCACCTAACCCCACCCCTCACAATGACATCACTAGCTCCATTGAGTACATTGTGTCTGACCTTGCTTTTCTGAGAGATGCAATCTCAGCTTGCATCATAAAGGCTGCATTTAGGTACTATTGGAATGAACTGATTTGAGATCGATGCATGCATTGTGAAGGACAGATATACAGAAATTGTACCAAAGCTGGATCGGTACCTTTTCGTATGCATTTCTATCTAAAAAGTCCATATTGGTATCTTAAAATTAGCCCATTTAGCTTCTCGATCTGCCAATGTTATTATTATTATTATTTTTTTTAAATATATATATATATATATATATATATATATATATATATATATATATATATATATATATATATATATATATATATATATATATATATATATATATATATATATATATATATATATATATATATATATATATATATATATATATCATCTTGTCAAACCTTTTTCCTGTCCTCTGGCTTCGTAAGCATGTGTTTGCTCAGTGCACATGTAAGCTAGCAGTGGACAAGAGCAAAGCCAGTGCTATGCCTTCGGTATTAGTGGCATCTGATTATCTGCTAGTACTATTCTCAATCACTGGTATATTATTTAAAGCAGGAGGTCAATCTGATTTCACTAAAGTAAACGTGTTTATAATTTTTTGATTGAATTTGTGAAGTCATTGCTTTTTATATAATGTTTTAGGGAAGATACACATCTATACATTTGTTGTCCACCTGGGTTGCTTTAGTGGGTTAATGTTATTTCTCCTTAATTGTAGGCAAAGAAGTATGCCATGGAGCAAAGCATCAAGAGTGTCCTGGTCAAGCAAACCATTGCACATCAGCAGCAACAGCTCACCAACCTACAGGTGACACTATTAAAAATGTGAACTTTTATTTATAAATATGTATGTATGTATGTATGTGTGTGTATGTATGTATGTATGTATGTATATATTGATTGATTGATTGTATTTTGTTATTTATTGTATTTTATTTTTTTTGTCAAGCTAAATTGATCAACCATTGCCACTCATAGGCCGACTATGTAATTGCATTAACGACAATCATGCATACAATAGATAGAATGGATATAATTTTATATCTGTCAAAAAAACTCATCATCTGAGAACATCCATCTATGGTTGAAATCTAAATTACAGTGATATAACATGGGTTAATTTTTCTTGACAGATGCCTAATTCTCTTCAAATGGCATCGTTAACGATGGGGTTTGGAGATCCCCTCTCACCACTACAGTCTGTAAGTACATGTTTCTCACTGTAATCTCAGTTGTCTTCATCATACTATTTGTGAGTGCACAAATGCCCTCCTTTCTTGGCATGCATGTAGTTGTTCAGTACTCATGTGTGTAATGTATGGAGGTAAAGAGAAGCCAGTGCTATGTCTTCGGTGCCAGCATGTTTCACGTCTGCTGGTTCTATCCTCAATCATTGGAACAAGTCTATCGTGATGAACTTTGTGTAAGATGATCATTTATTCTGCTTGTCTGATCAACTGCGTTGTGCTTGTACAGGTTGCAGCACAGAGGCAACGTGCACTAGCCATAATGTGCCGTGTTTATGTTGGGTCCATATACTACGAGTTAGGAGAAGACACCATCAGACAGGCCTTTGCTCCTTTCGGTCCCATTAAAAGCATTGACATGTCCTGGGACTCTGTTACATTAAAACACAAGGTCAGATGATCATCTTTTGTTTTTAATAGTAATGGAGTTAAAATTTTGTGCTTTTGATTTCTGATCATAAGTTGCTCTTTCTGCAGGGTTTTGCATTTGTAGAGTATGAAGTACCAGAAGCAGCACAACTCGCTCTAGAACAGATGAACTCCGTTATGCTTGGCGGTAGAAATATTAAAGTGAGCTTTTTTTTATTTTTTAAATACATTTATAATTTACTGTTTTTAAAATTCTTCAGACATGCTTAATGTATAATGTTATTTGAAACATTGTAGGTGGGCCGGCCGAGCAACATTGGTCAAGCTCAACCCATCATAGACCAGCTAGCCGAAGAAGCACGCGCCTTCAACCGAATTTACGTGGCATCCGTTCACCCGGACCTGTCAGACGACGACATCAAGAGTGTATTCGAGGCCTTCGGAAGAATCAAGTCATGCAGTCTGGCGCGGGACCCGACGACGGGGAAGCACAAAGGCTATGGCTTTATAGGTGAGGGGCGGCTGCTGCAACCATTCGGTTGAATATAAATGTATCTGACTGAGAGCAGTCAGTCATGGCAGAATGCTGTTCTCTACATGTCTCACAGGGGATAGAGAAGGGTGGGGGCAGGTTCCTCACATGCTTTCATAGTAAGTTTTTATTTCTGTTGTCGTTGTTTTCTTAGGCTCTGTTACGGACATTTGTGCCATAAGTACCCGCTGGTAATTACACAGTAACTGTCTCAGAGCTCTGGTAGATTTATGCTGAGTCTTCTTGGAGGCCGTTGAGTCTTAGTTTTTCTTGTTTCCCCTGTAGAATATGATAAGGCCCAGTCTGCGCAGGATGCGGTGTCCTCCATGAACCTGTTTGACTTAGGCGGCCAGTACCTGCGAGTGGGCAAAGCTGTCACGCCTCCCATGCCTCTTCTGACACCAGCGACGCCGGGTGGACTGCCTCCTGCCGCTGCTGTAGCAGCTGCGGCTGCCACCGCTAAAATCACTGCACAGGTGAGCATTTACACACCTCAATCATACATTGTTAGTCAGGGAGAGTGAGTGTGTGAATGTGAACAGCTGCTTCCTTTGCCATGTAAAAGCCTTTCTTTTATATAGTAAGGCAGCGTGATTTAAAAAAAAAATGGCCTAGCAAGGCTAGTGCAGACACTTGGTGCTGTATGTGAGGGCTTGTTATGAGTCAGCTTAGGCATTGACTGGCATGAAGACTCAGTTATGACACAGCATTACTTATTTAAGACCGAGCTTTTACATGCAGAAAGATAACATAGCGTGTAAACTCCAAAAACAGATGGCATGGAATCTGTCCCAGCCGGAGAATCGGACAGAAGACTTCCTCAACTGTCTGGTAAATCCTTCAGGAAATTCTGTTCAAAGCACGCTGGTGCCTTTTTGTTTTGTGTAGAATTTGAGTGTGGGGAGTGACTTGTCTTCGGGACCTCCCGGTAAACTCTGATGCTCATTGCTCTATAGTGTGTTAGGAAGAAAATGTTTAACAGACAGGCTCTTATACTTGAATGCTGAGCAGTTTCATTTGCAGGTGACTTTAAGTAGCACCTTTGACTAAAATTTTATATACTATTATGCCTCCTGTCTGTAATCTGATTTCTGCCCCCCTTAATGAAATTAATCATACTTGATGTTCACTTAATCTCTAAAGGCATTCCATGATAGTTTTATGTTAATGGGTTTGCTGTTAATATTTTAATCCTGAGATGCTTTTTGGCATTTTTATTGTCTTTTCATTTTTATAACATCTATGCTACAGCATAGATAATGCTAAATTTGTTGAACTTTAATCTACTGTTAATCTGTATGATCAGTGATGTAATTGTCAATGTTGTCTTATGCTTAAACAAGCAGTTAAATGCAATTTATATAGCACTGTCTCAATCAATGTTTAGTTACTTTTATAAAGTTTTGTAACTATTAATTCAGCTTGTTGTCACATGTTCTTGACCTTTATTTCAGGTCTTGGGCCTAGTTGCATGAAATGCCTGAATGGTTAAGGTGCTCAAGCAGACACAGCACTTGTAATTAATAACTCTCCAATTTAGTACAGTGATACAGTGTGTTTTCTAATAAAATTGACCAATTAAAAGCCTTTTTTCAGCCCTATTCCAGAATTTTCTGGAACCCTCTCAAGCTATAAACTTATACATTCCAATAGGTTGCCGCCGAACCGTGTCAAAGCTGATTTACATAATGTTGACCTAATTTCAACTATTTTAACCACATCTGTAGTTCATATTAAACCAACTTGTAATGACTTCAGAACATTTGGAATATTCACTCACGTTCTTTTCGTCTTAGTACCTTTATTAATCAGGCCTCACCACAGTGGAATGAACCACCAACTTGTCCAGCATATGTTTTTTGCAGTGGATGCACTTCCAGCTGCAACCCATCACTGGGAACATCCATACACACTCATTCACACACATACATCGTGGACAATTTAGCTTACCCAATTTACCTAAAGTGCATGTCTTTGGACTGTGGGGGAAACCCACGTTAACACGGGAAGAACATGCAAAATCCACACAGAAATGCCAACTAACACAGTTGAGGCTCAAACAACTTCATAATGTAAAAAGAGATAAAAAAAAAACATTAAATAAAATAACCAGAATAGAGATAATCATGAATAATGCCTTGTTTCTCCTGAGCGATACCGTACAGACTGGTTCATGACAGTGCGTGTGACCTAGGGCTGCACGATTTATTGGAAAAAGATCGCAATCTCTATTCGACCCTGCAAAACGATTCAGCTTTTCTACGATTCAGCCAATTATATTTTCAAGGTCAGGAGGGAAGCATAAAGGTGGTCGCACAAGTTTTCTCATTGTTTTATATACGTTGCTCAGCAACATGGACACCAAATGACGTTAAAAGTGTCACATACTGTATTTATAAGGTATAATTCACCCCAAAATTTTATTTCTGTCTAAATGTAATGTATTTACGACTACAAAATCCCACATGAACTTGCGCACTGTTTGTTTACCGAGATGATGTGCATGTGCACACCAATGATCTCTAACTCAAAGCGATTGTTTGGGAGCCGCACAGGATGTATGATTTGCATATGTGTGTTTTTTCCTCAGTGACAACAGCCATGACATGAACCACACTCAGAGAAAGTGAAAACGGCGCACATCATTTCAATGATCATATCGCATTTGAAACTTATGATTACGACGAGCATTTGAT
The DNA here is from genome assembly GCF_903798145.1 of Danio aesculapii. Lineage (NCBI taxonomy): Eukaryota > Metazoa > Chordata > Actinopteri > Cypriniformes > Danionidae > Danio > Danio aesculapii. The sequence goes on along the minus strand of NC_079436.1, from coordinate 32,232,675 downwards.
ATGTATGATCTTTCATAGCGAACACAGTGTTGTGCATAAACATAAATGTTTACTGCGTCTGTATAACTACTCTAGCCTATACAACATTAAATATAATGCAAGAGTTGAATCTGATAATGACAAATGTTTAATTTTACTAGTGGAAAAAATGGTCCAATAATGTTGTCAATGAAAAATGCCAAGCATAATTCAACTTTAGAATTATGAATAGTTGTATTCTGATGTAATCACTTTACTGTGAATTAACAACCAGGACAAAAATAGTCTATTGAAGTCCACCGTTCTAAGTCTAGGCCTATACAAAATTCTATATAATTCTAACAATAATAATAATAGCCTACTCATGAACCTTTATTTTACATCTACAGAATCGTGACCTTGATTTTAACCAAAAAAAAAATCATGATTCTCATTTTAGCCAGAATTGTGTAGCCCTAGTGTGACGTATACCAGTATGTTGCTATAGATTTGCTATAGTCATTCTCACTCAACAATTTTTAAATGTAAATGTAATAAAATGCGACGCAATTAAAAATGACAAGTTTTAATTTAAGGTCTGGTTGTTTGTAGTTCAGTACTGTGTGCCAATATTTTTTTGTTTTGGTATGTTTAAAAATAGTTATAATTGGGTTGTTGTTTCCCTGCCTTTTGCACATGCAAGTGGCTTTTAAATTTTGTTTAAATAAGTAGTGTTCTACATCGATTCTTGGTGTGCACACTTTAGTACTTTTGTGCTAAGTCTTGAAAGCGTCCCCAAGAAAAGGTGCTATAGTCCAGCTTGCCATAATGGAACTTCTGATTGTGGAAACAGAAATAAACGTGTTGTGTTCAGTACCAAACCACACCACTCAGTGGAAACTAGCAACAAGGATACATGTAAACGTATATAATTATTATAATGTTACTGAGCCGTTGTTTACATGAAGTAATTTCTGTTGATTCTGACGAGATTTCAGTAAAATCATACATACCCATTACATGTATAAATTTGTTTAATTAATGCTGACGAGAATCTTATTTCACAATAACCCATAATCTCAAACTGGCCATTTTTATGCAGCTGGTCCAAGGCTTGTCTGTGTGTGTGAAGGTCTGTTTGTCTTGTCTTCTGGTCTGTCCTGTGACATGTTTGTCCTCTCGTGTTGGTGTTGTGTGTCCTTTTAACGGGCGCTGTCCAGGCGGTGTTCCTATATGTCCCACTCTGTTCTTCCAGGAAGCGGTAGCGGGAGCCTCTATTCTGGGGGCGATGACAGCCGGGACGGGCCTGAGCATGCCCCAGCTACCACAAGCGGTCATGGCAGCTCAGGCCCCAGGAGTCATCACAGGTAGGTGCAGTCAGAGTGGTTTGCCGTATAATAGTTTTCAGTTCTTTGGCCCTCTGCAGTCATTGTTTTCACTTGCGTGCCTTGATCTTGCTGTATATCGTCAGAATTTCTGTTCTGCATGTGGTTGATTTGTGTAGGAGTGGGGCCTGTCTCTTGGGAGTAATTTGCATGAATATTTTATGTTTTTTTTTTTTTTCTTTTTGGGGTACAGGGTTGAGGAACATTTACAGGACTCTCATGAAACGATTATTGCCAGCACAGACCTTTTTAAAGGGTTATTTCATCTAAAAATTTAAATAAGCTCATGATTTACTCCCCCTCAAGGAACCTTAGGTATTGGAAGAGTTTCTTCCACTTGAATTAAATAAAGCGTTTTAAATGTATTGAGATTTTTCAGGATTTCCATAGCAACGGCTTGCTGTATTTGCCCAAATCAGTCCAAAACATGTTCAATAAAGTATATCCACCCATAATGAAAATAGCTGGCCGGAGAGGTTGACTAAAGGTCTCCTATAGCAAGTCAATGTATTTTTCTTACAAAAGTATTCATATTTAAAACTTTATAAATGGTTTTGTGTATTTTACGGCAAGAGACTGATAGACAGGAATGTGAAGCAAATGCCGGAGCACAGTAAAGGAAGCAAAAAAAAAAAAAAGTCATATACACTTAAGGCTGATTTATACTTCTGCGTTGAGTGATCGATGTGAACCACGGTGCATGCATTTATACTTCTGCGCGCTGTTTGTGTTGCTATGCATTAACACTTCCAAAACGCTAGCTGGCAGTAGGTATTTTTGTTCCTCTCTCGAGTTTCTTCGCGAATGTTTTGTTTTTTCTGAACGCTGCAAGTAGCTAAAACGCGCTCATTCAGCGGTGGGAACAGCGGACATGCAACAACATTAATCATAAGTAGGCCCACACTGAATCTGCGTGCAGAAATTCACAGAATCTTATCCCAACATTGTCTATTTACTTGTGTAAATGTGTGTACATTTTATATTTATTCAGTTTTTAAATTAATTTCAGTAATATTATATGATAAAAATACAGTTTGTTAAAGTTATATTTTCTGTCTTTTAGTTGATATGAGAGACTTGCTTTTACTAAATAAATGGATCTAGATGTATTTAATGTTTACAATGCAAATGCAAGCTAAAAAGGTAGTATTTATTTATTTCAAATTTCAAGTTTTTAGTACTCCCAATACTTCCAAAATAATTCCACATAAATTCGCAGATTTAAATTCTCTGTAGAAATGGTGAAAATGTTCTGTCTGGCCCTATCATAAGGTAAACACAAAAAAGTTTCCATCTGGAGCTCCTTCACGGGACTTGACACTTGTAAACACTCGCTCCATCTGGCTCCCGGCTCTCAGCACTGCACACACTTGTCACTGCTACCAGCCAGCCAATCACAGAGCTTGTGCTACACACTATTGCGACGTGTAGGTACATTTTTTTGCGATTGCCACACCAAGGCTGCGCTGGACTATATGCGTGCGCTTGATGCATAAATATAAATCAGCCTTTAGGGTGTACTCACACTAGACTATCTAATCCCAGGTGCGTTTGACCCCCATTTCCCAATTCATTTGACAAGTGCAAGTGTTTCGAATCGCTCCCAGGCGCGGTTTAGTTAGTCGGCCCTGGCCTGTTTGGAGGTGGTGTGCCAGAGCATGGTTCGGTTGAGCTTTGGAGCAGTACGCTTGTGTGAGCGCAAACTGAAGATGCAACCTCACTTTTAAGAGACCATTTCATATAAATTTACCAACCATTGTTTTCACCGAACGTGAACTGTCATAGTTTATTAAAGATACAAACCCCTTGCTCGAGGACTTGGTTGAAAATTCCTGAACGTCAAAACTTGTGGATCTGTTTGGCAAAATATTTGACTGCTGTGCGCTGAATGTCACTGCATCCAAAATGACTAAAAATAATGTGAATCAATACAAGTAAAGCAATCTCTTCTGTGCTAAGCTAGATCGCTTCCTGTTAAATTGAACAGTCGCATCATTGACATAAGCATGCTCTGACTCAGAAGGTAAAATGCGGTGTGAGTGCAGGCTGTCAGGGGAGGGGGTGACAAGCGTGCTACGATTCAAGGCAATAGTGGCTAGTGTGAGTACACCGTTAAGATGCCTTGAGGTAGAGTGAATAATTTTTGGGTGGACTAACCCTTAATTATCATTGCAAAGCTTTTATTGAGCAGGCATGACCACTCCCGCATTACACCGTTTAGATCGGGTCAGAAATTTTAAGCGGTTGCGCTCAGACCTTTGTTTGTTTTACCTGCAAACACTTTTAAACACCTATCATGATCTTTCATTTCTACATTAGCCTATTTGTGCACAATCTCTCTCTCCCTCAGGTTTCTGTTGTCCTACACAGTACTCAGTTTATCGTGGCCTGTCGTGGGACGTGTCCACTAATAGATTTCTCTTTTATTTTCTCTTTTCTCCTTGTCTCTTTCTCTCTCTTTCTCCTTTTCTCTCTCCTCTCTTCCCCTCCCTGTCTTTATTCTCCACATTCGCCATGACCCTTCCCCTTTGCTGCACAATGACCAACCAAGTTTGAAGAGGACTGTTTCTAACCCTTCCCCTCATAAACAAATCTCTCATTCCTATTGGCCAGTGAGTCTCTCAGATCCTGTGTGTGATTTTTGTGGAATTGATCTTGAAGCCAAGAGAGGATCTATGGGGTTTCAAAATTATCCTAATCCTTTTTTTTTTAAATTTATTTATTTATTTTTTTTACTGAACATTTAAGTCATAAAGGCAAGCTGGTACAGAAGAAGGTTAAAGTACTACCAAAACATTTTCTACAGGGTTTTTTTTTTTTACCCTTTTATTAATTTTATTTCTACATATCCAAATTGGTTATACATTAAAGATGGTTGCGTTTTAACCCTGCCACAGTGCTAAACTTTTAAGAAGTCAGTCAGTTAAAATTTGATTGTTTCACAAGTTCCTCCTTAGGCGCAACTCATTGACCTGGCGATCCAGACAGTCTTGCTGGAGGAGAGAGGACTTTCAGTGAATATCTGTTTTATTTTCCGTAATAATTCTAAACATGAACTCCCATAGACCAGTGGTTCTCAACTGGTTTTAATTTAAGAATTTGTTGTCCAGCACATTGTTCAAAGCTATTTCCAATGTTTCTGATTTAATAAACTTGCATTTATTAAAAAAATTATTTATAAGAATTTAATTTAATTATTCTTTTGGTGCAGTCTGCAATTATTTGCATTTAGTCAGAAGTTGCAAATGGTATTAAAAGAATTAACTGTACAATTGGGGTACCCAACACAGTGGTCCAGTACTTAAAGGTTGAGCTAGAATTTTTACAGATTGATGAAAAGTCACTTGTGATTTTTTTTCTATTAAAATTTAACTTGCAAATGAATTGTATTTTCTGGCATATGCCACACCTGTCAAGTGATGTACTGTGGGTATTGGTAGTGTAAACACAAGCCAGATCGGGGTTTACGGACCCAAATCATACTGCACTAAACAGGCTTTAGGCCATTGGTCTCAAACTCGATTCCTGGAGCGTCGCAGCACTGCACAGTTTTGCTTCAACCCTAATCAAAAACAGATGATCCAACTAATGACATTGCTCAAGACTAAGAGATTATTAAGCAGGTGTAAGTTGGAGGTGGTTGGAGCTAAACTGTGCAGAGCTGCGGCCCTCCAGGAATTGAATTTGAAACCATTTATTTAGAAAAAGTATACCTTTTAATCTTGATTTCAGCACCCTGATTGTTTTATAGGGAAAATCATATTAGTCTAGATTTATTAATTTATTACGTCAGATTTTCCTAATGGTCAGTGCTGTAAAGGTTGTGTAGCCTGGGGAAAAAGTAAATTCCATGCACATAGGGGCGTTTTGGTGTGTAGCAGAGATATGTCAGACCATGATTAATATATTGACCCTTGTGTTTCTATGCAGGGGTGACGCCAGCCCGGCCTGCAATGCCTGTTGTGCCTCAGGTGGGTCTTGTGAACCCAGTGTTGTCATCTCCACCGACGTTGTCAGCGGCTGTGGCTGCAGCTCAAGAAGCAAAAAAGGAAAAAGAAGAGGAAGAAGCCCTTCTAGATGGCTTGGGTCAGGAGATGCTCAGTGAACAGGAGCACATGAGCATCTCGGGTAGCAGCGCACGGCATATGGTCATGCAGAAGTTGCTGAGAAAACAGGAGGTTAGTATTCAATCGCTTACCTCAAACTTTTATATTAGAAATGTGAGTCGATCCAATTCCAAGGCCCAATTCCAATTTTATTTTTGTACACCTTCCCTTTGACCCTTGAAACAGTGTGAAGGGGAAGGGCTTCAAAATGTACCCCTTAGGGACAGCACTACAACATCTGCATACATCATATGTCATCCCGATCTCTCAATTCATATGAGATCAGATGATCGCGACTGCTGTAGTTATTCCTGTTGCGTTATTTTTTGGTTATTTATCTTTAGGAAATCACTCAAGGCACAAATCATGTTGTCATAACGATATAATGTGGCTTTAAGATCATAACTGTACTGTGTATTTATTCTCTGGCCATATCCATCTATGTAAACGTGCAAAAAACAACATGAACATTACATCAGACACTGTAAAAAGATCATTCCCAGCCACTACACTTTTCTGACAGGGAATTCGAGTGTCAGAATGTTGTGGGACTTCTATACAGGAGTTATTATTAGGGATTATAGATTTTTATTTTTACTTTTTAAAAAGCATTATGGTAAAACGCGAACGCGATTATGAATGTATTAAAACGTGCTTGCTTGTTGTAAAAATTCATAATGACGAAAAAAATACTAATTTGTGGATCTCCTTACTTATGGGTGCAGCTACGCTGCTGTTGTGCCTGTATGTTTCTTAACTCTTGGTTTCGAGTGTGGTCCTGAAAAAACTCAGTTCGAAGGAGTATCAACCCCTTCCCCTTAGCCCTACACCTTCAAGTTAAAGAGAATTGGGACACCCCTTCACGTGAACGTGCAAAACGAGGGATAGGGGAAGGCCTAAGGGGTAGAATTGGGATTGGGCCTAACTAATTAATTTAATCCCACTGGTGTAATTGGAGTGTTCAGTACGTCATGTGATCAACTGCAAAAGTTTAAATCTACTTCCCATGATGATTCGAGCTGTGTCAGCTAAAGAGGCACACGGTGCTTGTCAAGTATTCACTTTCATTATTAAGGTTTCAGACATTTAAATATACAAAACATACAGTTGTAGTCAGAATTGTTAGCCCCCCTGTTTATTTTTTTTCTCCCAATTTCTGTTTAACAAAGAGAGAATTTAAACCCATTTCTAAACATAATAGTTTTATTAACTCATTTATAATAACAGATTTATTTTATCTTTGCCATGATGACAGTAAATAATATTTGACTAGATATTTTTCAAGACACTTCTATACAGCTTAAAGTGACATTAAAGGCTTAACTAGGTTAATTAGGTTAACTAAGCAGGATAGGGTAATTAGGCAAGTTACTGTATAACGATGGTTTGTTCTGTAGACTATCAGAAAAAAATTTGCTTAACGAGGCTAATAATTTTGACCTTTAGAATAGTTCATAAATTAAAAACTGCTTTTATTCTAGCTGAAATAAAACAATAAGACTTTCTCCAAAAGAAAAAAATTATCAGACATACTGTGAAAATTTCCCTGCTGTGTTAAACATCATTTAGGAAATATTTAAAAAGGAAAAAAAAAATTCAAATAGGGGCTAATAATTCTGACTTCAACTGTATATTAATGCTTTGTAAAAATACACAGTCTAGTATTTTACACAATCTTAGTGTGTTATTCACATCAGATGCACACTGTTTAGGTAACTAGAACATTTCCTGTATTCTTCCAGTTAAACAGCCACTTGCTTTTCATGTATTTTAGGAGAAATTGATGAATTAACATGTTGTAAATCCAGCAGCCCATCACGCCTTCAATCAATGTCCATTATTAAGCTGTTTACATGACTGTGCATGTGCTTACACATATTTGAGAATCAGAATATCAGATATTTCACAATATACTTGGGGCATTTGTCAATATTTGCACAAAAGGAAAAAAAAAACCTATTTATAGATAAATCATCAGCGCTGCAGTGTTGTGATGAACTTATTCTTAATTATACTCTTATTTAGTATTTATAATTTGCGTGTGAAGGTGTTAAGATATTTCTGTATGTTCTTCCCACAGTCTACGGTTATGGTGCTCAGGAACATGGTTGGGCCTGAAGACATAGATGACGATCTGGAAGGAGAAGTAACGGAGGAATGTGGTAAATTTGGAGCTGTTAATAGAGTGATCATCTACCAGGAGAAGCAGGGTGAGGAGGAGGATGCAGAAGTCATAGTCAAGATCTTTGTAGAGTTTTCAGCAGCATCAGAGATGAACAAGGCCATTCAGGCACTCAACAACCGCTGGTTCGGCGGTCGTAAGGTCATTGCTGAGGTGTACGATCAGGAACGGTTTGACAACAGTGACCTCTCTGCATAGACTGTCAAAAATACATCCCAGCCCTTCATAACCTCTCTCTTTCTCACTTACGCAGACGCAGCTGCCAGCCACTCATCCCGGTGGTACTGGCTTCTCTTTGTAACTTGTAATTATTTTTTATCGATGTTGATATTAATATTATTAATGATCCCTTCTTGGGACAGAGGCAAAGAAACGCTCATGAATATTTTTTTTATTGTTGCTGTTCATTAATGTGAATGACTGGATGCCCCCCTTTTTTGGGTGATTGGTTTACACCCCATTCCACCAATTACATGTTTTTTTGATTGTCCCACCCCCCTTTGTTTCAAATATCGTCATTAGCCTGTTATGATGCTCATGATTTCACATGCCAGAACAATAAATTCTTCAAATATAATAGTCTTTTGCAGTGATTTTTGAAAAGTGTGGAGGCTTATTTTATTTTCAATCTTTTTAATTGGAAGAATTGGTATTATAAAGAGTTTAAGTCCCTGGATTAATGTATAGTTAAGTTTAAGGTACAAAAACAAAGTCAGGAGTCAAGGCTGATGACAAACATGTTGATTTGACTCCAAATCAAACACCGATGTTTTTATAAACCTTTCACGTGTACTTTGACTTGATTTTTCGTGTTTGCAATTTTTTTTTTCCAGGTTTTTTTCCCAAACCAACTGAAATGTTTATATATGCATAATGCATAAGCGTGTGTGTATGCATGTATACATGCATGCATACATACGTGTGTGTGGTATGTATGTATGTATGTATGTATATATACACATACATACATACATACATACACGCGCACACACACCAGGACTTACAAAAACAACAGTAAGTGGAAATTATCTGGAATAAATTTTTTATTTATTTTTTTTGCTTAAGGTTTAACCAAATAGTTTGATTATACTGAGTTGCTGTAAACACGTTTTCATTTATATATTTGTGCTGATAACAAAAATAATACAAACTATCAATGGAAATCAAATTTATTAACCCATTGAGGTCTGGATTTGGGGTCAGACTCCAAATTGAAGTGAAAAAACACGCTACAGGCTGGTTTGACTTTGTAATGTCTTTAAAGCCAGTCAAAACGAGTCCCAGTAGTGTGTGGCCAGCACGTGCCTGTATGACCTCCCTCCAACACCTAGGCATGCACCTGATGAGGTAGCGCGTGGTCTCCTCAGGGATCTCCTCCCACACCTGGACTAAAGCATCCACCAACTCCTGGACAGTCTGTGGTGCAATGTGGCGTTGATGGATGGAGCGAGAAATGTTGCAGATGTGCTCAGTCAATAGCAACATGAGGTCTTGCATTGAGTAACCCAGGGCCAACTGCACCGGCATGTGGTCTCACAAGGGGACTGAGGATCTCGTCTTTGTACATACTGGCAGACAGGCCACATCTGGAGAGACCCTTGGATGGCTGTGTGGCCCTTTAAAGAAATGCCACCCCACACCCTTACTGGCCCACTTCTAAACTGTTCATGCTTTAGGTTGTTGCAGGCAACAGAACATTCTCCACAGAGTCTCCAGACAGGGTCACGTGCTCAGTGTAAACCTGCTTTCATCTGTGAAGAGCACAGGGTGCAAAGTGGTGAATTTGCCAATCTTGGTGTTCTCTGGCAAATGCCAAATATCCTGCACGGTGTTAGGCTAAAAGCACAACCCGCACCTGTGGCTGTCGTGCCCTCTGGAGTTCCTCCTTGCAAAAGGCGTAGCAGTTAGCGATCCTGCTGGGTGGTTGCCCTCCTATGGCCTCCTCCACATCTCCTGGTAGCGCCTCTATGCTCTGGTCACTACTCTGACAAACACAGCAAACCTTCTTGCCACAGCTCACATTGATGTGACACCCTGGATGAGCTGCACTACCTGAGCCACTTGTGTGGGTTGTAGACTTCGTCCCAGGCAACCAACTAGAGTGAAAGCACCGCCAACATCCAAAAGTGACCGAAACATCAGCCAGAAAGCATAGGAACTGAGAAGTGGTCTGTGATCAACACTTGCAGAACCACTCCTTGGAGGTGTCTTGCTAATATCCTATAATTTTGCTAACATTGACATCACTAGGCGCTGGGCTTCATCCCTGGAGATGCTCTGCCAGGCCTCCACAGCAAGTCTTCAGTTCCTGCTTGTTCTTGGGGCGTTTTCCCTTCAGTTTTGTCTTTAGCAAGTGAAATGCAAGCTCACGGATTCAGATCAGGTGATTGGCTTGGCCATTGCATAAGATTCCACTTCTTTCCTTTCTCAAACTCTTTGGTTGCTTTTGTAGTATGCTTTGGGTCATTCTTCATTTTTTAGCATTTGGTTGTATAGGAGTAGATAATATTGCCAAATCCCAACTTCAGAATTCATCCTGCTGCTTTTGTCAGCAATCTCATCCTTTAATAAATACAAGAGAACCAGTTCCATTGGTAGCGATGCTTGCTCACACCATGACACTACCACCACCATCCTTCACTGCTTAGGATCATAAGTAATTCCTTTCCTTCTCCATACTTATCTCATCACTCTGGTACAAGTTGATATTTGTCTCCTCTGTCCATCAACGCCGGTTGAAGGATTTTTCATTGCCAATCTTAGCCAATTGAAATCGTTTGTTTTGGGTCAATTTGTAATTTCCACAACCAGTGCATAGCCCCAGGGATCAGAGAGGTTGGACTGTCCTCCCCCAGATCCCTGTTAAACAAGCAGCGAATGGGTTTTGACGTCACTGCTGCTGCCCTCTATAATAAGATCAGACAAACAAACAGCAGAGCAGTTACTAAAGATGAGAGGATTCCTGATACTGCTCAGTGTTCTGTTAGTGCTGGAGGCAACAGAGAGAAACAAGACTTATGAACAACTAAACCAAGAAAAACGAGGAATTGTTGACAAAGCTATAGAAAAAGCTAATCAGGAATTTGGAAAACGACACCACCTTCATTTTTCTTCCATTGTACAAACTGTAAGTTATTTATTTCAAATGTTAATTAAGCCTTTAGTATTTTATTGCTGTTTGTCTGTCTGCTTTGATGATCGGTTTTCTCTGATTGTGGAGCTTAAAGTGATCCATAAAATATTTAAACATCTCTTACATGTTTGAGCTACGATTACAAGTATCTTCTTTATACGACAGAATGATGGAAAAGGCATGCTCCATGTGTTATTAAAACCCACCTCATGTGAGAAGATAACACCAGCCGTTCATCAGGAAAACTGTGAAATCCGAGAAAAGGCTAAGGTATGTATTTATTCATTGCTTAAATGCATAAGTGTCACTGTTAAACATGCTCAGTAAATAAATAATCAATAAAGGTTTCTCGCTGATCTTCAATATTTTTCACAGCCTCAGGTGTCTTGTGTTGCCTGTAATGAAAACATGAATTGTTTCCTTCTCAAAGACCATGTTAAGGTATCCTACATCCCATATCAGTCTATAGGGATAAAGACCTGTATGCATCATGATCTCTTGTCAAGATATTCATACAATAAAAATACTCTGTTTTTATTTCAGTCAAGAGAAGCTGCAAATGATTGTTCGGGACACTTTGTACTGAGCCAGTCGAGGAATTTGAGCTAGAAAAAAACGAGCAAAAAATTGCATCTGAGAAGAAAATGTTTAAGGATTTTTGCAAGTGACCATTTGATTTAAAGAGTAGTAGTAATATTAATGAAATATAACTTCTAAAACATACCCCTTAAGCCAAGCCTAGGTAAACATTTTCAAATGAAAGTATATCTAGAATTAATTATCATCAGTGTTTTCAATATGCTTCAATCTTCATGTATTTTTGAGATAAATATGGATATTGAAATATGTCCTGAAATGTCAAATAGAAAAAATAAAACTAATTTATGGAAAGAATTATTATAACTCCCAGTCTATTTTTTTTTAAATGAATTAGTTTTAAATAAATATACTTGAAAAGCACAGCTGTGATGCTGTCATTTTATTAATATTTCTTTTATTGAAGAACGGGTGTCCAACAATGTCATGTTGTTTTTCCAACAGTTGTTTTGATTAGCGTTTTAATGTAGATACTACAAAAAACATTACAATAATAAAATTAAAACATTAAAAATGCTAACACAATATGTCATTGTCCTGTGATGTTTAAAAATATTAAACTAATAATTTAATTTACGGCTACGTTAAGAAATGTGTTATTGTTCAGTGATCAAATCAAAAGGTTGATAGACACTCAAAAGGTTACAGTATCAAAAAACTGCATAAGCATAGCCTATATTATTATAATAACTTTCAGATTAAAACAAAGATTGTTTTTGTGGTTCGAGTTTTCCTTGTACTCTTTGAATCAATTATCACTGCTCCTAAGATTTTTGTTTAAACATTTGTACTGAATTAGCTAAAGGGGAAATAATAATTAATCAGTATTTGTTATAATCATTTATATTTAAAAAAATTAAATATTCTAGACAATTTTACATCTACATCTCCTCCTGTGATCTCTGGTTGCCAGATCGGAAGAACTGGGCGGCACCCTCGGTCACTTGGTTTATAAGAATGGTGTTGTAACACCCTTAGGAGCAGAGATGACCATTGAGAGGCTCTTTCCAGGGCAGTTTTATGACCCTTTTTTTTCTTTCAGCTTTGTGATTTGCGTATGCATTCTGAGTGAATGATAATGAAAAAACATTGAATGTTTCTTAAAATGTTTGTATGTTTGCGCACGTATTAACATAAAATGTAAATAATTGTTCAGTACACCAAATTAGCTGCGCAGGGTATTCAAACATGAACTATATATATATGATCTTGTTTAACTGTGGTAGTGTTAAACATTCATAAACCCTATCTAAGTGAAGCGAAATATCCAGCTCAAGAAGCAAAAAAGGAAAAAGAAGAGGAAGAAGCCCTTCTAGATGGCTTGGGTCAGGAGATGCTCAGTGAACAGGAGCACATGAGCATCTCGGGTAGCAGCGCACGGCATATGGTCATGCAGAAGTTGCTGAGAAAACGGTTAGTATTCAATCGCTCACTTCAAACTTTTATATTAGAAATGTAAGTTGATCCAATACTGTAGTTAAAGAAACCTGAGCTTTAACACTAACTGGCTAATATAATCACACCGGTGTGATTGGAATCTTCAGTGTGTCACGATCAACTTCTAAAATTCAAATCTTCCTGTGATGGCTCACACTGAGCCTGATGGAGAAGCGCTCGGTGCTTGTCATCAATTGCAAATTCTTGCTGTTTTCAAAAAAATTAACACTTTAGGTTTCAGACATTTTAAATGTATACAAAATAAAAATAAAAACATTATTAGTATGTAAAAATACAAACTTGTCTAGAATTTTACACGATCTTATGATGTGTAGTATTCACATCAGGTACACACTGTTTAGGTTACTAGAACATTTACTGTATTCCAGTTAAACAGACACATGCTTTTTAGGAGAAATTGATGAATTAACATGTTGTAAATCCAGCAGCCCATCACTTGTCAAAGATCAAACATTGTTTATTATTTAACTGTTTACATGACAGTGCAGGTGCTTAAACATATTTGAGAATCAGAATATCAGACATTTCACAATATACTTGGGACATTTGTCAGTATTTGCATAAGGAAAAAGAAACTATATATACGTAAATCATCAGAACTGTGGTGTGTCGTGATAAAATTGAGTCACCATGGAAACTGCAAAGCAACAACTGTCACATCAGCGAGAGTATTTCGAAAGTGTTAAGACTTCTCTGTTATGTTCTTCCCACAGTCTACGGTTATGGTGCTCAGGAACATGGTTGGGCCTGAAGACATAGATGACGATCTGGAAAAGTAACGGAGGAATGTGGGAAATTTGGAGCTGTTAATAGAGTGATCATCTACCAGGAGAAGCAGGGTAAGGGAGAGGATTCAAAAGTCATCGTCAAGATCTTTGAGGAGTTTTCCTGTTTTTTCTTATTTTATTTTCTGTGTTTTTGATTGGAAGATTTGGTATTATAAGGAGTTTAAGTTAAAGGTACAAAAACAAATAAAAGTCAGGAGTCAAGGCTGATGACAAGCTTGTTGATTTGAGTCTAAATCAAGCACTGATGTTTTTATCAACCTTTCACTTGTACTTTGACTTGATTCTTGATGTTTGCCGTTTTCTGCTTTCAGGTTTTCTCCCAAACCAAATAAAAATCACTTATTCATGCTAAAAACAAGCACATATACCCACCAGGACTTACAAAAACAACAGTAAGTGGAAATGATCTGGAATGAAATACTTTTTCCTTTTTTTACACTTACATACTTTTTTTTTGCTTAAGGTTTAACCAAAATGTGTTTGAATTGTTTGATTAAACTGAGTTGCTGTAAACACATTTTCATTTATATATTTGTGTAAATATACATTGATATTCTGCACTCTTCATATTTATTCTCTAAAATGTCCGGATGGTCATTTCCAAATGTTAATGTTATCTAGTTTGTAAATCTAAAAGGCTTGAGTTTATGGATAAATAGTGTTATTGTCTCTCAAGAAAGAACTCATTCTGAACTAGCTGAGAAGTCATTAGCTATTCTAGTTTCACTTTTGTAGCTTATCAGTGTAAGTCCAAAAACTTGCACAATACCAGCCTATTGCTGCCTGCAAACAGTGTCTACTTTGACCATTTGTCAACACTCATTAGCTCATGTTGTTGGCAAATGCAAACAAGCCTCTTTTGTTTAGAAAGTCAAAACATATGTTGTGATTTTTTTTTTGCATTTAGTTTTTACAATAAGACTCATTGTAATCATTGAAGCTTTGGAATTAATCTGTATTTCACTACATTTAAGTGGCTTTTTGTGATTTATTGAGAGAATTGAGCACACAGAACTCAACAACTGCTCCACACTCCTCTACATTTGTTATTTATAGTCTATATAACATCTACATTTACATTTGTCCCCCGGAACTACAATCCCTGCCAATGCAAAATACAAGATCAAACACCAGGACTCAAACCTGCAACCTTTAGATCACAAGTCCAACTCTGCAACCATTAGGTCACAGTTGCCTCAAAATTTAACAACTTGTTTTGCCGAGTACCTTTTTTTTTTCTATTTATCACAACTAAAATCCACAGAGTCATGGTGGTGCAGTGGGTAGTACACTCGCCATTAGCTGGGGTCAGTTGGCATTTCTGTGTGGAGTTTGCATGTTCTCCCCTTGTTCAATAACATTGTTCTAGTTATCACAACTTAAATTATGTTGTTCTCACAACTTTAATCCCTGATATTTTGGCTACATGATATATAACTGTTTAGTTGTTTCTGGAGTATTAGAATAAAGTAAAAGCTCCACATTTTGGAAAGCGGGTGGGAAGTAGCAGCTCTTTTGATTTAAAGGGATACACAAAATATTTTGAGTTAAAACAAAGCAAACCAAAATTGATATTACATCTTGTAAAAAAAGAGGCATAATGTGTAACTTCTAAAGGTCCTGTGAAGTGCTTTGAAATGAGCATTTATTATTTGATGTTTGACAGTTTCAACTGAAAAATGAAGAGAGGGCGGGTCTTAAAGTAGCTCGTCTCTTTTACAAAAATAGCCAATAGTGTTTTGTTTTATCGTAGCTCTGCCAATGAGAGTGGTTGAGTTTAGGTTCATCAAATGAAAAGCAAATGATAAGTGTCTTGAAGGGGCGGGGCATGTCAGATACTACAGCATTTGATTAGTTATGATTTGATGAGCGTAAAAAAAGGTGTTGATACATTTAGTCGGAAGTGACAAACTGCAAGCTTTTAATGTTTATATTTTTCGGAATTTGTTCGTTTTGGAGCACAAGCTACACGATGTCCCACTCTCCCTTTGTGTTTCGGTCGAGATTACGTCAAACATCAAATAAAAATGCACATATTAAAGCGCAAATCACTCATAAAACTACACCACTGACCCTGTTGGTTTTGTACAAAGTACAATCCTGTTATTAACCTGTATTTTTAAAAGATAACTATATTGTAGAATGCAGCTGCCGTATAAATCAAAAATATTTATCTTCATTCATTCATTTTCTTTTCGGCTTACTCCCTTTATTAATTTGGGGTCGCCACAGCGAAATCAACCGCCAACTTATCCAGCATATGTTTTACGCAGCGGATGCCCTTCCAGCCGCAACCCAACACTGGGAAACACCCATTCACTCTTGCATTCACACACACACACTAAGGCCAATTTAGCTTAACCAATTCACCTATAAAGCATGTCTTTGGACTGTGGGGGAAACCGGAGCACTCGGAGGAAACCCACACGAACAAGGGGAGAACATGCAAACTCCACATAGAAATGCTAACTGACCCAGCCGGGGCTCGAACCAGCAACCTTCTTGCTGTGAGGCGATCATGTTACCCACTGCGCCACCATGACTCCCAAATATTAATCTTCACAAAACCAAATTGTGATCATCTACAGCAGGGGTGTCCGAACTTTTTGGGCCGAGGACCAGATGCAAAAAAAAAACATTGTCCCAGGCCAAATTTTAAGGGTTGAATTATGAAGGGTTTCCTGTGCTGTGCGATTAGCTGAGCTACCTCATAACTAGTCAGCCTAGAATTTTCTTGCACTTTATTAGCACGAAAAAACTGCTGTTGTTGAGCTGATAGGGCAGCTGCTAATTATTTTACTTTTTGATCTCGTTCGACACCAGTGTATGAGCTGAAGGCCTGATGTTTTGTTTCATAATGTCTTTTAATATTTTACTCCTTTATTACAGCAACTGATTCCTGGCAAATTAAACGGACGCATATTTCGCTGACCTCTGTGAATAAATATTCTTTGCCCCAACGTGACTGAAATTTCCTGCACTCACTGTTGATTTTCCTTTTTCTTTGTTGCGCCATGGCTCGCCAAAACGTGATTATCAATTATGTTTCCTTCAGTTTGTTCGGTTCGTTTACTTCGTAACAGGAACTGCTGCCTAATTGAAGGCATGTCATAGGGACACCTGGTGGTTATTTATTGAATTACGTCCATTTTTGTAAAGCGGGCCAGATTCTATTAATATTTATAAAAAGTCTCGCGGGCCGCCACAAAACTGATTGCAGGCCGCAGATGGCCCGCAGGCCGTAGTTTGGACACCCCTGATCTACAGGGACTGCCTCTGCTTACAAAGCAATCCAATCATGCCTGTTGTGAAAGTTTTTTCTCTTTTAAATTTCCAAGGCTGTAAGTTTGCTGATTGAAGGACATTTTCAAATTTTCATTGGCAATCTTAGTCAATCATAATTATTTGTTTTGGGCTTTTTTGAATTTCCACAACCAGCGCAGAGCCCCAGGGATCGGAGAGAGGCTGGATTGACCTCCCCCAGATCCCTGAAAAGCAAACAAGCAGCGAATGGGTTTTGACGTCACTGCTGCTGCCCTCTATAATAAGATGAGACAAACAAACAGCAGAGCAGTTACTATTCAAGATGAGAGGATTCCTGATACTGCTCAGTGTTCTGCTGGTGCTGGAGGCAACAGAGAGAAACAAGACATATGAAGAACTAAACCAAGAAAAACGAGGAATTGTTGACAAGGCTATAGAAAAGGCCAATCAGGAATTTGGAAAACAACACCACCTTGATTTTTCTTCCATTTTACAAACTGTAAGTTATTTCAAATGTTAATTAAGCCTTTAGTATTTTATTGCTGTTTGTCTGCCTGCTTTGGTGATTGTTTTTCTCTGATTGTGGAGCTTAAAGTGATCCATAAAAATATTTAAACATCTCTTACATGTTTGAGCTGCGATTACAAGATTACAAGTATCTTCTTTATACGACAGAATGATGGAAAAGGCATGCTCCATGTGTTATTAAAACCCACCTCATGTGAGAAGATAACACCAGCCATTCATCAGGAAAACTGTGAAATCCGAGAAAAGGCTAAGGTATGTATTTATTCATTGCCTAAATGCATAGGTGTCACTGTTAAACATGCTCAGTAAATAAATAATCAATAAAGGTTTCTCGCTGATCTTCAATATTTTTCACAGCCTCAGGTGTCTTGTGTTGCCTGTAATGAAAACATGAATTGTTTCCTTCTCAAAGACCATGTTAAGGTATCTTACATCCCATATCAGTCTATAGGGATAAAGACCTGTATGCATTATGATCTTTCTTCTTGTTGTCAGGATATTCATACAGTAAAAATATTCTGTTTTTATTTCAGTCAAGAGAAGCTGTACTTAAGTGTTTAGGACTGAATGTTTATCACCCCGGTGGAGGAAATGTTATGTCCCTGAGAGGAGAAAATCCGCAAAAAACTGGATGTCTTGGTTGTGTCTGAGAAAAAAAAAAGGATTTTTGCAAGTGACTGTACGAATTAAAAAGAGTATTAATAATACTAATGAAATATAACTTCTAAAACATACCCCTTAAGCCAAGCTTCTCTCCTGGTTAACATATTTTAAAATGTAAGTACATCGTTGGGTGATGATGGAAGCCTCCTCCTGTAACCCAACAACTTTCACCACCTTACTTTGTGCACCACTTCCCTTTAAACATTTTTCTTTACTTGAAAATAATCCAGCTGTTAAACATTCATTGAATATTTGGTTTCAGTTTCGTTCTGCTCTACACCTAAGAGACCTTTCAACTATTGCTCCAATTCTTCACAATATATCGTTTCTACCCTCTTTAATGGAAAGAGCCTTTAACATCTGGAGGGAACATGGCCTAATTACAGTTGACCTACCCAATTCTCATTTATTTAGATACTTTCAGTTATGGAACTTTATCCTTAAGCAGTTTTCTAATTTTCCCATTGTGTCAAATAAAGGTATACTTGATGATATACTCGACCTTCATACCTCTTCAAAAGGGGTTATTTCTAAAATCTTTACGATTAATAACACAAAACAGTCCCCCTCAACACATGTACTGAGGGCTTTTGGGGAGGAGGAACTAAATTTAACAATTGAAGAAAATATCTGGGATCTTATTTTTGCACGAATACATTCATCATCAATAAACGCTAGGCATACTCTCATTCAATTCAAGGTCGTGCACAGAATACACTGGTCTAGAACTAAACTGAATAAAATTTTCCCTGATCTTGACCCAACTTGCCTTCGCTGTACAACCGAACCAGCCACACTGTTACATACTTTCTGGTCTTGTTTGAAACGGACTATTTTTGGGGGAAAGTCTTTAGGTGTTTTTCTGCTGTTTTTTCAGTGTCAATAGACTCGAACCCCTTAACAGCACTGTTTGGAATCCTGCCAGAATATGTTGAATTAAATTCATTACAGGCCGATAGTGTAGCCTTTGCAACCTTACTGGCTCAGCAGCTCCCTCTTCTTATCGGCAATGGGTTTTTGATTTCTTACTTGCTCTTCAAATGGAAAAAGATTCGGTTCGCAATAAAACTAAACAGTTCCAGATAATTTTTTTAAGGAGACAACTATATCTTAATAGCCTTTTTTTCTTCCTTTTCTTTGTATTATTTATTTATTATTATAAATGTGGTATTTTACCTGTTGTTTATATTCTTATTTAGTGTATAATTACGTTTTCCTGATAATTTCTAGTTTGGTGAATTATGTCAGTGCGTATATCTATATGTATTAATAATATGTATATTTTAATGTCTGACCTAAAATGAACCAAAAAAAAATTTTTTAAGTACGTCTGCAATTAATGACAAAGACATTTCTCCTTCAGTATTCAGTGTTTTCAATATGCTTCAATCTTCATGTATTTTTGAGATAAATATAGATATTGAAATATGAAATATGTCCTGAAATGTCAAATTGAAAAATAGACCTATAATTTCTGGAAAGCAAATTGTAACTTTATCCCCATGTTTTAGTGGATTAGTTTAAAAGCGGTATAATCTCGAAAAGAACCGCCTGCAGTGTGATGCTGTTATTTTATTATTTCAATTTCTTTCTTTTAATGAAGGACGGTTGTCCAACAATGTCATGTTGTTATTTTTAACTGTTGTTTTGATTAGCGTTTTAATGTTGATAATACAATAATAAAATTAAAACATTAAAATGCTAACACAATATGTGTCATTGTCCTGTGATGTATGAAAATATTAAACTCCATTTACGGTTAAGAAATGTGTTATTATTTATTCCTCAAATTAAAAGGTTTGATTAGAGTATTTATACATTTAATAAGGTTACAGTATCTAAAAACAAAAGCATGCCTTAATTATTATAATACATTTCAGTGGTTCATTTGAGGTTAGTTTGAGTTGTGCTCTTTGAAACCATTATCCCTGCTCATAACATGTTTGTGTAAACATTTCTATTTGTTCACCCTATAAATGATTAAGAGGATCAAAACTGGTGAGACATTTTCTGTTACGAAGTTTATAAATACTAATGTCAGTGTTAAAAAGAAGAGTTCAGATGCAAAAACCTCAAAAAGCCATTTAATACTTTCTTCTAAAATAAGCATTTTTCTCTGACGCCTGTGTGTAGGCTCAGTAATTTTACTTTTACAGTGATGAATAAGTTCTTTCCCTTACCTTTAAAGTGAAATTACAGAACATGAACATAGGAGGGTTAGAAAAATGCTCATTTTAGGAGAACATTTCAGACTGCATTTAGAGGCATTAAGTACAAATACCAAAATAATACATGTGACAATAATGTCAGATATGACAAAAATAAATTTGGAAAGGTACAGACCTGTCTTTATAATGTCCCACAGTAAACAGTGCATGTCAGAGCACAAACCATTGCATGAATCCAAGACCACCACGACACAATTGTATTGAGACACATAACTGGGGGAAAGAAATCTACAGCGTCAAAGATTCCAGTGGCACAAAAACCCAGTGGTTATTCTGAAAAAGCTCCAGTGTCTTATTTTATTTCCTGTGTTTTTGATTGGAAGATTTGGTATTATAAAGAGTTTAAGTTTAGTTAAGTTAAAGGTCCAAAAACAAATGAAAGTCAGGAGTCAAGGCTGATGACAAGCTTGTTGATTTGAGTCCAAATCAAACTAATGTTTTATCAACCTTACACTTGTACTTTGACTTGATTTTTGATGTTTGCCGTTTTCTGCTTTCAGGTTTTTTCAGCCAACCAACAGAAATCACTTATTATAAAAGCAAGCACATATGTATATTACCCACCAGGACTTACAAAAACAACAGTAAGTGGAAATGATCTGGAATGAAATACTTTTTCTTTTTTTTACACTTAATTTTTTTAGAAAAATGTTTTGCTTAATGTTTAACCAAAATGTGTTTGAATTGTTTGATTAAACTGAGTTGCTGTAAACACATTTTCATTTATATATTTGTGTAAATATACATTAATATTCTGCACTCTTCATATTTATTCTCTAAAATGTCCGGATGGTCATTTCCAAATGTTAATGTTATCTAGTTTGTAAATCTAAAAGGCTTGAGTTTATGGATAAATGGAGTTATTGTCTCTCAAGAAAGAACTCATTCTGAACTAGCTGAGAAGTCATTAGCTATTCTAGTTTCACTTTTGTAGCTTATCAGTGTGTGTCCAAAAACTTGCACAATCCCAGCCTATTGCTGCCTTCAAACAGTGTCTACTTTGACCATTTGTCAACACTCATTAGCTCATGTTGTTGGCAAATGCAAACAAGCCTTCTTTGTTTAGAAAGGCAAAATATACAGTTGAAGTCAGAATTATTAGCCCCCCTTTGAATTTTTTTTCTTTTTTAAATTTTTCCCAAATGATGTTTAACAGAGCAAGGAAATTTTCACAGTATGTCTGATAATATTTTTTTCTTTTGAATTGAATGAGCTAAATTGTCCATATAGTGTATGTGTGTGAATGGGAGTGTATGGCTGTTTTCCAGGGTTGGGTTGCAGCCTGAAGGGCATCCGCTGCGAAAAACATATATTGGATAAGCTGGCGGTTCATTCTGCTGTGGCGACCCCTCATTAATTAAGGAACTAAGCCTAAAAGGAAATGAATGAATGAATGAATGAACAGCTAAAATTAATTTTATTGCTAGTTATCACACCTTAATAAACAAATAACATTTTTCTAGTTCTCACAACTTTAATCCCTGATATTTTGGCTACATGATTTACAACTGTTTAGTTGTTTCTGGAGAATCAGAATAAAGTACAAGCTCCACACTTTTCTGGAAAGCAGGTGGGAAGCAGCAGCTCTTTTTGCCGTATTTTGAGTTGAAACAAAGCAAACCAAAATTGATATTACATCTTGTGAAAAAAGAGGCATAATGTGTAACAGCTAAAGGTCCTGTGAAGTGCTTTGAAATGAGCATTTGTTATTTGATGTTTGAAATGAAGAGAGGTCGAGTCTTAACGTAGCTCCTCACCTGCCAGTGAGAGTCGTTGAGTTTATGTGCATCAAATGAAAAGCAAATGAGAAGCGTCTTGATGGGGGCGGGGCATGTCAAATACTAAAGAGCATTTGATAGGTTATGATGTGATGAGAAACTGATGTATGAGGTGACCTGAAAAAAAGTTGTTAAAAAAAATTTATAAAATAAAACTGAAAAAAGTTGTTGATCCATTTAGTAGGAAGTAACAAACTGTAAGCTTTGAATGTTTATATTTTCCAATCGTTTCCAAAGGCAGAAACTGATAAGATCAGGGCCTGGTGTGTGGACTTTGATTGGTCAGTTTGAATGTCTCAGTGTTTGGGCTTTGGTCACATGGTCAAGAAAGAGACAAAATAGTTAGTAACAATAGTTGTGGCTGTCTCTTTTCTTGCTCTGCGCTATTCCTGCTCTCTCTCTCTCTCTCTCTCTCTCTCTCTCTCTCTCTCTCTCTCTCTCTCTCTCTCTCTCTCCCCCTCTCTCAAATTCGCTTTATTGGCATGACCAATGTTTCACATGTATTGCCAAAGCATTTAAAGAGTGCACATAAAGAGTAACATACATATATAATAATAATAATAAAACAGTACACACAATAGATAGTAGTAGTAGTAGTAATAAAAAAATATGTATTTATATATATATATATATATATATATATCTTAATAAAAGTAATACATCATATTATTCAATATTCAATAAACATACTAACAAACATACTAATCATACTAGCAAACATGTTAATTCATACTAAGTTCATGCTAATGGCATGCAAGTTTATACTAGAAACATGCTAGTGATATACTAATTTATGCTGGAAACATGGTAATTTATGTTAGCAACTGCCTAGCAACGACTCACAACACCTTAACAACCACCTAGCAACACATTAGTAACCACCTAGAACACCCTAGCAACCGCCTAGCAACCACCCAGAACACCTTAGCAATGGTCTAGCAATGACTTAGAACACCACCAAGCAACGCCTTAGTAGCTCCACAGAACACACTAGCAACGCCTTAGCAACCGCCTAGCAACCACTCAGAATACCTTAGCAACGCCTTAGCAACCACTCAGAACACCATAGCAACTGCCTAGCAACACCTTACCAACCACTCAGAAGACTCTAGCCACGGCCTAGCAAACACTCAAAACATCGTAGCAACCACCTAGAACATCTTAGCAACCGCCTAGCAACACCTTGGCAACCACATAGCAGCCAATCAGAACATCTTAGCAACTGCCAAGCAATGCCTTAGCAACCACTCAGAACACCCTAGCAACACCTTATTAACCACCTAACACACCCTAGCAACACCTTAACAACCACTCAAAACACCCTAGCAATGCCTTAGCAACTGCCTAGCAACCAGAACACCCTAGCAACCGCCTAGCAATGTCTTAGCAACCACCTAGCAATGCTTTTGCAACGACCTAACAACCACTCAGAACACCTTAGCAATCCCCTAGCAATGCCTTAGCAACCACTCAACACCATAGCAACTGCCTAGCAACACCTTAGCGACCAACTAAAGCATGCTAGCAACACCTTAGCAACCACTCAGAACACCCTAGCAACACCCTAGCGACCACCTAAAACACCCTAGCAATGCCTTAGCAACCACTCAGAACAACCTAGCAACCATCTAGCAATGCCTAACAACCACTCAGTGGTCGACCTAGCAACCACTCAGAACACCCTAGCAACGCCTTAGCAACTGCCGAGCAACCACTCGGAACACACTAGCCACTGCCTAGCCCCATCCTAGCAATGACTCAGAACCCCCTAGCAATACCTTAGCAACTACTCAGAACACACTAGCAACCACCTAGCAAGAAACATGCCAATCCATACTAGAAACCTGCTAACCTATATGTACTTATCTATACCAACTGTTTCAAACTTAAAAACGACTTCACTTATTAAATTTTTATATCTTCTTCAAACTTTCAGACTAGGCTTTCTCAAGACACCATAAAGTTTGTCTGCAAACTTTTCTAATATTATTAAATATATTGTGTTATTATTTAATATATCATATTATTCAATGTATCACATTATCCACATATATCAATAAAAAACCTACAGTTCACAGTCAACATTTTAGGATAAAACAGTAATAAAAACAGTAATAAACAGTATATTTACAATGATTCATTTAGAATCATCTAGGTGTGTGTGTGCGAGCGTGCGTGTGCATTTCCAGGCGCATCACTGATGTTTTTATAGGTCTCCTCTCTCTTTTTTTGACAGGCATTAATGTATTGTGCCACTAGAAGGACACAGTCAGTTTTTTCTCCCAGTAAATACTGAAGATGTTTTATTGACTGACTGGCTCTCTCTCTCTGGGTTGCCAGTTCTGTCTGTATCAGCCCCTCTCTAGTCAGACAATAAGCCCTCAACCTGTATTTGGTCATTGTTGTTCTTAATTTACTGTCCTTTACAGCACTCAGATACGTTGCTGTGCTGTATCTATTTACGTCTAAATAACATTAAAGTTTACTTTGCTTTCCGGCTGCTTCATTCTAGTAAATCAGATCCTCTTCTTTTCGTGCATATATAAGTAGATTGGACTTAATTCTGTGGATGAGCATGTCTGTGTCCTTATGCTGCCTGCTGTTAGTCATATGCATTGTGTTGGTTTGGGTTAGTAGCTTCAGGACCAGCTGATTCAGGGGACTTTTGTCAATGTCCATTTGTTGGTTTTTGAGGGCTTTAAAATGATAAGAGTTGGGGTCACTCAGTTTTATGTGTTTCCACAATTTGACGGCTCGTTTCTCAATGCGCATGAGTAGAGGATACTGGCCTAATTCTGCCCTGCATCTGGCAAAGATCTTATCAAAATCAAAACCCAAATTAACTGATATACGGGAGGTTTTAAAATATCACAGTGAAATGAGGACCACTTTACCAATCACTCAGAGACATTTAAAATGACACCAAACATGAATATAAAGACACACGATACACCAAAAACTTGGACATTCTGTGTGGAATGTGACTGAGCTGCTCTGGTGGAGAAGGTAAAGTCCAGGACAAAGAGGGGGGTTCAGGATGCATGATCCAGACAACCTGAACAACTGGTTTCCTGATCTTTTTCTCAGATTGGAAAGTTTGTTTTAGTGCCTGACCATTCTCGTGGTCTTGTCTCATGTGGAGTTCCATAACAGTTCTCAGAGTTTAATATTATGGAGAGATATAGCCATCCTTACATATCCTTAAAATTAAAAAACTGAAACTATCTAAATTTTCTTTATTTTAATTTTACTGGACCTTTAAAATATGTTGTTAATATTATGTTGTTAAATATTATGTTAAAGGTCCCATGAAGTTAAAATAACTTTTTTAGATGTTAGTATCAGTATTGTTAGTTTTTATTTCACTTGTGACCTACTCACACCTGCAGTTCTCCACGATGGACATCCAGTGTTCTCCAGCCTCCGGCGCCTAGACTGCAGCACCACACAGGAAGTTTAGCCAGAGGAAAATGGTCATGCCCAACTGAGACTGGTTTCTCTCGAGGTTTTTTATTTCCTTCACTTCGTCAATTGGTGACTGTCATCACTGGCTTCCTTGGATTTGGACTTGTGGAGCTGCACATCGATGGATTTGCTCTTCAGTGTTTGGACTTTCAACAGTAAAAATTAAATCACGCTGAACTGAACTCAACTGAACTTCAACTCTGAAAACTAGGCTGAAAGTTTAAATTTACTTAAACTTCTATAGAACTTAAAACTACGCTATAGAAATAAACATGAATTGAATTAGGATTTCCATAAGCTAGTGGCTCTAAAACAGTGACAAAATTGACATTCAGGAGATATAAAACTGAGATAAACATGTCAAGCTTAAAGTTTAGTCACCTATAAATGGATCAATGGTTTTATTCACGTCACCTCATACTTTAGTTTCTCATCAAATCTTGACCAATCAAATGCTCTCTAGTATCTGACATGCCCCGCCCCCTTCAAGATGCTTCTCATTTGTACTCAACCACTCTCTTTTTTTATTATGTAAAAAAGAACAATTACAAAGACAGAAAATGAACACAGAGAGAACATGGTTACATGAATAAATCCCCAACAAATTATGCAAGTTTAATTGATTTACACCATGGGTCTCAAACTCAATTCCTGGAGAGCCGCAGCTCTACACAGTTTTGCTCCAACCCTAATCAAACACAGCTGATCCAAATAATCAAAGTGTTCAAATGAGTCTGATCACCTTGATTATTTGGATCAGCTGTGTTTGATTAGGGTTGGAGCAAAACTGTGCAGCGCTGCGGATCTCCAGGAATTGAGTTTGAGACACATGATTTACACCAAGAAAGAGTTTTCCATACCATATAATTATTAGAGTCTTTAAGGAGTTCACATATAAATCAAAATCCTTTCTGAAAATAAAAAAGTTAGGGTGTTTCTTTGAAAATGTACATTTACGGATGTAAAATTTAGCTAGAAAAAGCAATAAGCTAATAATAAATTGCTCAACCACTCTCACTGGCAGAGCTGTGATAAAACAAAAGCTTTTTTAAAGAGGAGAAGCTACACGATGTCCCACTCTCCCTTTATGTTTCAGTTGAGATTACGTCAAACGTCAAATAAAAATGCACATTTTAAAGCACAAATCACTCATAAAACTACACCACTGACCCTGTTGGTGTTGTACAAAGTACAATCCTGTTATTAACCTGTATTTTTAAAAGATAACCATATTGTAGAATGCAGCTGCCGTATAAATCAAAAATTATTCGTCTTCATTCATTCAATTTCTTTTCGGCTTAGTCCCTTTATTAATTTGGGGTCGCCACAGCGAAATCAACCGCCAACTTATCCAGCATATGTTTTATGCAGCAGATGCCCTTCCAGCCGCAACCCCACACTGGGAAACACCCATACACTCTTGCATTCACACACACACACTAAGGCCAACTTAGCTTAACCAATTCACCTATAAAGCATGTCTTTGGACTATGGGGAAACCAGAGCACTCGGAGGAAACCCACACGAACATGGGGCGAACATGCAAACTCCACATAGAAATGCTAACTGAACCAGCAACCTTCTTGCTGTGAGACGATCATGTTACCCACTGCGCCACCGTGACTCCCAAATATTAATCTTCACAAAACCAAATTGTGATCATCTACAGCAGGGGTGTCCAAACTTTTTGGGCCGAGGACCAGATGCGAAAAAAAAAACGTTGTCCCGGGCCAAATTTTGAAGGGTTGAATTATGAAGGGTTTCCTGTGCTGTGCGATTAGCTGAGCTACCTCATAACTAGACAGCATAGAATTTTCTTGCACTTTATTAGCATGAAAAAACTGCTGTTGTTGAGCTGAGAGGGCAGCTAAGCTGCTTGTTTTACTTTTTGATCTCGTTCGACACCAGTGTATGAGCTGAAGGCCTGATGTTTTGTTTCATAATGTCTTTTAATATTTTACTCCTTTATTACAGCAACTGATTCCTGGCAAATTAAACAGACACATATTTCGCTGACCTCTGTGAAGAAATATTCTTTGCCCCAACGTGACTGAAATTTCCTGCACTCACAGTTCATTTTCCTTTTTCTTGGTTGTGCCATGGCTCGCCAAAACGTGATTATCAATTATGTTTCCTTCAGTTTGTTCGGTTCGTTTTCCTTCATAACAGGAACTGCTGCCTAATTGAAGGCATGTCATAGCGACACCTGGTGGTTATTCATTGAATTACGTCCATTTTTGTATAGCGGGCCAGATTCTATTGATATTAATAAAAAGTTTCGCGGGCCGCCACAAAACTGATTGTGGGCCGCAGATGGCCCGTGGGCCATAGTTTGGACACCCCTGATCTACAGGGAGTGCCTCTGCTTACAAAGCAATCCAATCATGCCTGTTTTCGAAAATTTTCAAATTTTCATTGCCAATCATAGTCAATCATAATTATTTGTTTTGGGCTTTTTTGAATTTCCACAACCAGCGCAGAGCCCCGGGGATTGGAGAGAGGCTGGATTGACCTCCCCCAGATCCCTGTTGTGAAAGCGAACAAGCAGCGAATGGGTTTTGACGTCACTGCTGCCGCCCTCTATAATAAGATCAGACAAACAAACAGCAGAGCAGTTACTATTCAAGATGAGAGGATTCCTGATACTGCTCAGTGTTCTGCTGGTGCTGGAGGGAAACGAGGCTTATGAGCAACTACACCCACGTGAACGAGGAATTGTTGACAAGGCTATAGAAAAAGCCAATCAGGAATTTGGAAAACGACACCACCTTGATTATTCTTCCATTGAAGAAGCTGTAAGTTATTTATTTCAAATGTTAATTAAGCCTTTAGTATTTTATTGCTGTTTGTCTGCTTTGATGATCGGTTTTCTCTGATTGTGGAGCTTAAAGTGATCCATAAAAATATTTAAACATCTCTTACATGTTTGAGCTACGATTACAAGTATCTTCTTTATACGACAGAATGATGAAAAAGGCATGCTCCGTGTGTTATTAAAACCCACCTCATGTGAGAAGATAACACCAGCCGTTCATCAGGGAAACTGTGAAATCCGAGAAAAAGCTATGGTATGTATTTCTTCATTGCTTAAATGCATAGGTGTCACTGTTAAACATGCTCAATAAATAAATAATCAATAAAGGTTTCTCGCTGATCTTCAATATTTTTCACAGCCTCAGGTGTCTTGTGTTGCCTGTAATGAAAACATGAATTGTTTCCTTCGCAAAGACCATGTTAAGGTATCTTACATCCCATATCAATCTATAGGGATAAAGACCTGTATGCATTGTGATCTTTCTTCTTGTTGTCAGGATATTCATACAGTAAAAATATTCTGTTTTTATTTCAGTCAAGAGAAGCTGTACTTAAGTGTTTAGGACTGAATGTTTATCGCCTCGGAGGAGGACATTTTTTGCCCCAGACAGAAGAAAATCCGCAAAAAACTGGATGTCTCGGTTGCATCTGAGAAGAAAAAGATTTTTGCAAGTGACCATAATATGATTTAAAAGGTGTAATAATAACACTATTTAAATATTCTATAACATACCTGGTAAGCCAAGCTTCTTTCCAGGTAAACATATTTTAAAATGTAAGTACATCTAGAATTAATGTTCATCAATCAGTGTTTTCAATCTTCATGTATTTTTGAGATAAATATAGATATTGTAATATGAAATATCTTCTGAAATGTCAAATAAAAAAATAGGCCTATAACTTATGGAAAGCAAATTGTAACTTTATCCCCATTTTAATGGATTAGTTAAAAAGCCTTGAGATCTTCCCTGAAATTTTATTATTTTAATTTCTTTCTTTTATTGAAGAACTGTTGTCCAACAATGTCATGTTGTTATTTCTAACAGTTGTTTTGTTGTTTGATTAGTGTATTAAATGTTGATACTACAAAAAACATTACAATAATGAAATTAAAACATTAAAATGCTAACACAATATGTGTCAATGTTCTGTGACGGTTAAGAAACGTGTTATTATTTATTCCTCAAATCAAAAGGTTTGATTAGAGTATTTCTACATTTAATAAGGTTACAGTATCTAAAAACATAAGCATGCCTTAATTATTATAATACATTTCAGTGGTTCATTTGAGGTTAGTTTGAGTTGTACTCTTTGAAACATTACCCCTGCTCATAACATGTTTGTGTAAACATTTCTATTTGTTCACCCTATAAATGATTAAGAGGATCAAAACTGGTGAGACATTTTCTACTATTAAATACTAATGTCAGTATTAAAAAGATTACATTTTGATTAAAATTAGTGTAGTGAAGCATTAAGTACAAATACCAAAATAATACATGTGACAATAATGTCAGATATGACAAAAATACATTTGGAAAGGTACAGACCTGTCTTTATAAAGTCCCACAGTAAACAGTGCATGTCAGAGCACAAACCATTGCACGAATCAAAGGTATTATTTGAAGACCACCACGACACAATTGTATTGAGACACATAACTGGGGAAGGGTAAGGAAATCTACAGCATCAAAGATTCCAGTGGCACAAAATCCCAGTGGTCATTCTGAAAAAGCTCCAGCATTTTTCTATGGAGAGAGAAGAAACTTTTAGAACACAGGTGTCAAACTTAGTTCCTGGAGGGCCACAGCTCAACACAGTTTGGCAATTTTAACCTAATTAAACACACCTGATCAAACTTATTGAGTCCTTTGGGCTTATTTGGAACCTACAGGTAAGTGTGTTGAAGTAGGCGTTACAGACGCCAGCTAGTCAAGATCACTACACTCGTTAGCCTCCTTGTTAGCACAACTGACTCCCATGCAAAGAATCGCTGATTCTTTGCCAGCTCAGAGAGAATGGGTGGTGTAGGACTGGCTGGTTACATTGGAGCCATGACCCGGATCAGAGTGAGGTTTAGTGGGGTGAGTGTAACTGAGGACAGCTTGTAAAGTGCAAGTAAACAAACCTTCGGCTGCGGTCTTTAGCCTGATTGTTAGAGCAACCAACTCCCATGTAAAGAAATGGAGTGAGTGGTGTAGGACCAATTACATTGGGTTGTAACAAAACTCTGCAGGACTGCAGGCCTCCAAGACAAGAGCGTAGGTTTGCAATTGACATTGGTGGGGACGGGTGATTTAAACAACACCCCCCCCCCCCCCCACATCACCCACAAATGAACATCATTTATATATATATATATATATATATATATATATATATATATATATATATATATATATATATATATATATATATATATATATATATATATATGCAATTATTTATTTAACTGCTATTAAATTATATTAATAATTAATCCTCTCTTTATACAGTTTATTAAGTTTAGCCAAGGGGTGTTCGGGTGGTTCGAAAGACCAAAAGTTGGATTATTATTTTATTTTTGAATTTTTATTCTTATTCAAATGCCCAAATTCTGACCGAGGAAAGTTGAATGTTCTGGCCAGTTTGTTATTTGCCTGTAGGCTTCAGTTTTTAATTTAAAACAAGTTTTAACAGATTAAAAAAAAAAAAATGTCATGATAGATAAATCTGTATTTTAAAAATAATAATTTAAAAAATAAATAAATAAATATTTTAAAAATAAATCGTTTGTATTTTAAAAATAAGTCTTTTCATATTTTTTTATTTTAAAAAATAATGATTTATATAACTGTAATATAAAACTTACAATTTAAATGCACATTTGTAAATAAACTCTTAAATAGTTAAATAGTATGGTAAGCAATTTGACAGAATGGTTGAAAATATTTTTGGTACATCAAAAAGTGTGCTTATGATAACCATCCGACAAGCTAATCCAGCAAAAAATAGTTCTTAAAATGTCAGTAAAATGCAATATTCATACCTCATAATTGAATAGAAAATGAGGCGAATAACTGCAAAAAGGTTTAGTTTTTCTGAAAACAAATAAGCACCCCTTTCAATAAGCTGGCCACAGGCCTGATAGTGTGATGGTAAAAGAAAGTTTAACTGATAAAGAGAGAGTTTAATAAAGACTTCTGTTTATTTTAGCCATAGTGCAAACGAAACATGTCTCATATATCAGTATTATGCCTATACACAGGCTGAATTTTTTCTGACAAATTGTTTAAACTGAAATTGGACATGCTACTCTGAGAGATTAGAGAACTGACGAATATCATATACTATACTTTAGCTGTTTATTCTGTAGTTAGTTTTCAGGGCATATTATTCAGACTATATCAGTCTGCTATAGCGATAGACTGTGCGTTAAAACTGAGGAAAACATGAGCATTAACACCATTATCATGATGGACTCATGCAGTGGCGAACTTGCATTTATGTGACTTACACTTTCGTTGAAAAAAGCACCTTATGTCCACCTTTTTTTTGCTGCCACCATCCTCGCTTGTGTGTCACCCAACACCTTTATTACTGCATGGGAAAAAAAACAATCCACTGCTTTTGGCGCTGCTTGTATCCGAAGGCAGCCACAGCCCATCACATGATAGCAGGGAAAGGCACAGCCAATCAAAATGTCCATATGCGTTTTGGGGGCGGGAGGACTCGAGGAGGGAACATCATTTCAACCAGCGTGTGTAGGTTAATGTTGACAGCACAATTTTTTTTTTTTAAAAGTGGATTAAATTATTGGTGGGGACATTTCTATGGTCGGTGGATATTGGTGGGGACGCGTCACCTCCGTCCACCCTAAATCTACGCCTCTGCTCCCAGTTTGACACCCCAGTTCTGGGAAAACAACCATCTCTACAGTACTGCACTAATCAGGCCTGTATGGTAGGATGACCAGATGGAGGACAATCCTCAGTAAAAGACACATGGGTTTGACTCCCCCATCCCCCCCCCCCCCCCCCCACACCCAATAAAAAACAAACAAACTAATTTTAGACAATGAGAAAGAAAATTCTGTGGTCTAATGAAGCGAAGATTGAGCATTTTGCTTATCACCATGACCAATGCCATACCATACAGCAGAGGTGCTCAAACTCGCTCCTGGAGAGCCAATGTCCTGCAGAGTTTAGTTCCAACCCCAATTAGACACACCTAAACCAGCTAATCAAGTTTTTTCTAGCTATACTAGAAATCTCCAGGAAGGTGTGTTGAGGCAAGTTTGAGCTAAACTATGCAGGACACCGACCCTCCAGGACCGAGTTTGAGCACCCCTGACATACATTTTTTTTCAGCAGCAGGAACTAAGAGGCTATTCAGGATCAAGAGAAAGATGAAACCAGCAATTGTGCAGAGACATAACCTGTTCCAGGATGCTCTG
Organism: Danio aesculapii; assembly: GCF_903798145.1. Taxonomy (NCBI): domain Eukaryota; kingdom Metazoa; phylum Chordata; class Actinopteri; order Cypriniformes; family Danionidae; genus Danio; species Danio aesculapii. The sequence goes on along the minus strand of NC_079436.1, from coordinate 32,199,893 downwards.
GACCGCAGACTGAGGAAATGGTTCATCTTTCATCAGAATCCCAAGCACACCATCAAGATAACATAGTGTCTACGGGACAATATTCTTGAGTAGCCCAGCCAGAACCCAGACCTGAACCTGATTGAACATCTCTGGAGAGATCTGAAAATGGCTGTCTATTGATGCACAATAAATGAATGGGAGAAACTGCCCAAAACAGGTGTGCAAAGATTGAAGCATACTCAAAGATTTCAGATTTTAATAAAGATTACAAGGGCAAACAAATTTATTCATGTTTTTCTTAGCAGTTTCAGCTAAAAAGATAAAAGCAATAAATAAGTTGAACTTGAAAAGTCACTACATACGTAAAAATGATATGAATAAAGATTATGAGGAGGGAGGTCTTAAAACAATTGACTTCGATATAATGAATATGGATATTGAACTTTAATGGTTACAATCTTTTATTAATTTTTCTAATATTTTTGTTACAAAAGGATTTTGAATTGTCTAAACTCCCCATAAAATGGTCTGCTTTTTATCAACAAGTATTTTATTGGAAACTGAAATTTAAACAATTTTAGCCCACATAACATCTATCTATAAAATATTTTACGATAACTCCCAAAACAATTATTCTTAAGACACAAATTGTCAATTTTACAGATAGAAAATGCTCAAATTTCTGAGAGATTGTCTAACATGTTAAGAGAGCTTATGTATTGTCTCGTTATGATGAGAAAAATGTGTATGATATCTGAAATTTTTTTTATCCTAAATGTAAAGATGTGCACTTTAAATTATGAATCACATTTATCCCACAAAATAATTTCTACGGTTAAAATTCAATATTGGTGATTCAAATATGCTAGTTTTGTAATTTAGAGAATGAAACAATTGACCACTTGTTTTTCCAATGTAATGAGGTACAAACATTTTGGGGCAAAGTATTAGTTTGGATACAACAGAAAAATAATCATGGGAAATTATTAAGTTTGGCTTAATACTTAAGGGCAAAAAGATATCTTATATAATGAATAATTTGTTGATATTATAAAAATGTTATATTAATAAATGTACATTTTTAAAAATTCCCCCAAGACTAGTTATGTTTAAAGGGCCATAAAAGCCCCCTCTTTCAGTTCAAGTCTACCTCAGATTTTTTTTAAAAAAATGCTCTGAGATGGGGATGAAGTTCTGTGAGAAGAGGGAGGAGTGGGCGTGGCCAGCAGAGCATGTGAAAAAGAGGAGAGCGAACAACTATTGTCAGTGGCTCACAAAATGAGGAGACCAATGATTTCATAGTTTACGAATTTAAAATGAAAGAAATAAACAGTAAGTATTTTCAATGTCCTGCTACATTTGTTATTCGTAATTTCATATACACATAACCACAATTTGTTATATCATCATGAAGATAATCATGTTTACATAAAAACTATAAATGAGGAGGACTTCTCTCCTCCTGAATCCCCGGGTCTGAATGCAGACACAGTGGATAGCAGTGCAGCAGGTCTCTTGCCCTGTCAATTTCAACTATTAGCCCTGCCAGTAATCTGGAGAATTTTAAACATGTGCGAACACGGAAGCACGGAGATAGGCAATGTGTCTGTATGGTAACGAACTCAACTGATAAAAGACAAAGTCCACCATTCTCTAATTCTCATACAGCTCTCATGACCAAAATGCTTGCTGCAAACCAACAGCTTTGCTGTATCGGCTTGACAGCATCGCGGGAGAAAAACTTGTAACAAACCCCGTGGATCATGGAAACAAACACATACGACCCATGCCATGCGGACACGGTGTCACCCAGTCATTGGGTCGTCCAGCTTGGCAGGTCTGCCTTGCCTTTGGAAAGAACATGCTCTCGTGAATAATTAAGAAGCAGGGTCTCCTTATAGCATAAGAAAACTCCACTATGAATAATAATGAGAAACCGACGTGCCATCACTCGACTAGCAGATGCACACTATGTCACTGATTTTGATTTTGTCGATGATTTTAAACTCTGAAGATGAAATTAGCTGACAAAAGCTCAAAGTTATCCAGTTTTCCCCACAATTAAATCTGACAAGGGCTAACGTTGTCTTAACTGATGCTCAACACACACGAATCTGTTAAAATCTCGAAAAAATTACTCCAGGGTTTTTTTGAAACTTTAAAGAAAAATTTGTGATTTATTGAAAGACATTAAGAGAGATGAAAATCCAAAAGCAAGATATTTATATTCATCATTAGAGGATTTTGGTTTCATATTTTGAGAACTCCCCAGTTACTCATTTTCTTTATTATTTATTTGTTAATTTTTGTTATTTCATTTATTTATATATATTATTTTTAATGAGGACGGAAAGATTGTCAGTTGATTGTTGTCTTAATCTTTTGTGTAATTTTAAAAAGCATTAATGCCTTTCGGTTACTGCTCAAGCATTGTAAATAAAAAAACAAAACAAGGGCCAACTATTTTATTCTTAATGACATGCACAGATGATTTGTTCACCAAAAATTTCACGTATTGATATTTTTTGTTCTTTGAATTACAAAAAAGGCATTAGTATTAGAATTGTTACTATGATTTTCACATTACTTTTTAAACCAGTAAAACTAATATTATGGCAGAGAGAAAAACAAACACTCTCAGTCCCACAAACACGTGTTTCCGTACTGCCACTGTTGACTTCCGGGAACATGGCGAACACCGGGGCGGCGGACGACCACTGGTGGAGTGCAAGGGGAGTGTGACGGAAGGCTGGGCATCCCGCGTTCACGGGCCCTGACAGACGAGTCCGCCGTGGCGACAGGACAGCAGCCTCGTGTATGAGCCTGCATCGAGATCATAGACAGAAATAGTTCCGCTCAGGCAGCTTTTACCTTCACCCACTCTGATAATCACTGTCTGACTTTAGCTGCTGGGGTAAGAGTCGTGCATGTTGATCAAGCCATGCCCTGCCCGACCGCACCAAATTCACGCACAATATCAGCCATATTTTAATAAAACCTCTCGCCGTTTTGTATCACGAGCAACACAAGCGTCAACACGCAGATACTGTGAAGTATTTCCTCGGTGTAGCAGCAGCTACTCGTTAGCAGCTCAGCTCTGCTCCTCTTCCGGGGCCTCAGCAGATGCTCCATAATTCCTGCTTTCACAACATGTCATTCCCCGTAAAGTCGTTACTACAGACCAGCTTATAAACCCACGCCGCCGTCCTGCACGTTTATCCGTCGAATCGACTAAAATCGCGAACGATAACCTTGCCAATGCCACTGACTCCTGCGGACGAACTCATCCTTCTGGCCCTGCACATCCATCCACGCGCCATCCTCTGAGATAAACATGTAAGCCTGCTTTCAACTACTGTATTCTCGAGGTCTTGTGGCAGATATTGAAGGAGAGTAAATTAGAAAATGTTGGCTGTTTTATTGGGGTATGTTTACAGTGACAACGCCAGGTTTTTACAGTCAATTGAAGAGGTTTATGTCCAGAACATTTGATGAAGCAGTTCACCCTAAATAAAATGTATGTTGTTGTTTTCTATCCCTCATTTCATTTCTATATCGAAGGGAATGAAAGCTAAAGCTTACCATTTTCCAAACATGACAAAAAAGCTCAATGACAGTAGTTCATAAGATACACACACATTTTGATGTGTACTTTTAAAAGCTGAAGCTGTTTATTATGGAAAAACATGTTTGACAGCTCTGTTGAGTTCACTGTATGGAAAATAACTTTCATTTTAAAACCATTATTTACTATATTAATGTATTTAAAAGTTGTTATATATTTTTTGATGACAGAGCAATTGTTATTTCCAGGTGTCTGTGTAACAAGATCCTTCAGAAATCACTTTAAACACTATAATATGCTGATTTGTTGTTCAATAATCATTTGTTATAATTAGGGCTGCACAATGTATCCTTTCAACCTCGATATCGCAATGTGCACATCTGCAAGTCACACTGCAAGATTTGCTATGTTGAGTCTGAATTATAGTTGACCAGGAGCCACAGAATTGTATTTAATTAATGTATTTATACAGAATTTATGCAAAAAAAAAAGAGTCTTGTTTTCTAGTCCAAATATCTACATTTCAAAGCAAAAACAAGATTATTTTAAGGAACAACTTGAAAGGAAAAGTTTAAAATAAAACAATTTGATGTAAGAATTTTAGATATTTGGACTAGAAACAAGACAAAGTAAGAAAATCAATTGCATTGTGATTATTCATTTTCTGTACCTGAATACTGTTAGGCTCCATAGAAAACCCTCAATAGTGCTATTCGACCATCTTATTAAATTGTATCCCATATCAGATTATGTCCAATATTGTGCAGCCCTAATTATAATGATCAATATTAAAAAGTGTTTTGCTGCTTAATATTTCTGTTTAAGTCTCAAGACCTTCAAAAGCATTTCTTTAAGGTCTCACTAAACTTACTGGAGTTATTGACTGAAAATAAGGCTGGGCGATATGGCAGAAGTGCAGTCTCGATAATTGTTTTCCATATTGAACTATAACGATATATAAATTGATATAGGTTGTTAATGCTACCAGATTTAAGAGTACCCCAACAATGACTGAAGCCACAAAAACTAGTGGGCACATTAACATATTTTCAGCTGATAAATCTTCAGTGGCCGAAAATTCGGTAAATCTCTAATATCAACACACTTTTAGATTCCCATTGTTGCACATTTCTGCCGTATGATTGGCTCTCAGATAAATATACAGTAAAAAGTCCAGAGCTTATCATTGTTATTGATATAAATTTGATCACGATTCGATGTAATATAATTTATCGGCCCAGCCCTATCTGAAAATCTTGCTTAACAGCTTTGGTCATCATTCAGTTCATTGTATGGAAATAAGAAGTTTGGTCAATGCATAAAAATGGTCTCCATTTTAGTTCCATTAAAGAAACAAGGTCAAATGGGTTTGGAATGAAATGATGGCGAGTAAATGATTACAGAGTTTCTTTGGGTGAACTGTCACATTCAATTTAATTCAATTCATCTTTATTTTTATAGCGCTTTTACAATGTAGATTGTGTCAAAGCAGCTTAACATAGAAGTTCTAGTAATTTGAAAATGTGTCAGTCCAGTTTTCAGAGATAAAGTTCAATGTATTTCACTTCAGTGGTTTAATTTTAACTGCTGAAAGTCCAAACACTGAAGAGCAAATCCATCAATGCGATCACATTAAATGGTGTAAATGCAGATGAAATGGTGTGAAGATGGTTCGAGAGTCTTCTGTTTCTTAAAGACAAATGCTTCTGTTAGAAATCTGATGATGCGGTGATTGTCACAGCAAAGTGAGGCACAAATTGCTTTATCAGTTTGTGGTTACAGCAGTTGAGTTTAACATCCAGAGTCCAATATCTGAATTTTTATTTATTTGATAAGCATTTTTGGACATTTTTATTATAATTATGTTCCGCCTGTTCTGATTATGTGATTATTATACTAGTGTTCAAGAGCTTTGGGTTATTTATATGTTTTTTTGTTAAAGAAATCTCCAATGTTCAATACAGGCTTTGATATACTCAGACAAAGTTCTTCACAAAGTTTTACATTACCTGAGCAGTGGTTTACTGTTAGCGAACACTTCAATGCCACGCCATGCAGCTCAGAGTAAATACAAGTCACATATTTTTTCTCTGTAATACACAGAACAGTACAATTAAAATGAAAGTGATCATATTGATGTGGATTTTTGCACAAGCTCTGAAATTCAGTGCTCCAAATAAGTTGTGCCACATTTATTAATATAGCAATTTGCACATTAAAACAAGTAGTGTTACAATGGTGAACTTTGGTGAAATGTTTCAAATCCCAGAAATATTTAGTTTTGGCCTGATTTAGTTTACAATTATGTTGCACCAGTTCATTCTTATGTTTTACTTGTATATCAAGGCACAAACAGCAATATTGTGAAGTATTCATACAATAATTCATATTTACTGTTATGTTTTTAACAGCTGCTAAATATTTTTGTGAAATCTGTAGTACATTTTTCTGGGATAATTAATGAAAAGAAAGTTTAAAAGAACCTAATTTATATAAAATAGATTTTTTAAATAAAGGTGTGTCAAAATCTTACTGTGCCCAAATTTTAGGACACATTCTTGTCAGGATAACTGAAATGTTGAGTCAGTTTTAACCTCATAGTCAACAATTGTGCTGCTGTTTAATAAAAATGATCTCAAGTCATAAATGAGGTCTGATTGAGATGTGATGATGGGATATCCTCTCCTCCGCTCAGGCCCTGATCGAAAGGCCACATCAGCTTGAGAATTCTCAAGTTACTGTCTATTTCTGGAGCAGCTCCTGCCTGATTTATTAGTGTGGAGATGAGTTTCTGTAATCTTCTGGGGGGAAATTATATATACTCAATAAATCATGTGTGTTTCTGTTTGTAGGAGAGTTCACTTGAACTTCGCTGTTGGACCACCCTGTATACCATGCTGGGGCTGCCTGTTCGCTTCAGCCTCGTAGCCAGCAGGAGATTCTCCTCGCCCCACCAGCCATCTTGCCTACTGAGTCTAGGTGCTCTCGCTAGTATGTATACTACACGCATGTACAGCAGTGGTGGAGGCAAGCCAGGTCGGCGCATCGGCCTTATTGGGGGAGGGCCACCAATGCTGGAGAACCACCACCATCACCATCATCCACTTCACCCTCATGTCCATCAACCTCAGAGTTACCCAGCAGTTTACCCAGCCCGTCTAGATGCCCACCGACCCCATTACCAGACACACCAGCACTACCACACACACCCTCCACCAGTTGCTCACCTTCCGCCTCCGCACTACCAGCCTCATGCTCATCTGCACCACAGCAAGAAGAAGACCTGGAACTTCATTCATGAGAAAATGAGCTATGACACCTTCTTTACTATGAAGCGGCTGATCGATCGCTCACGCAGCGTGGATGAAGTGCTCCGCTGGGTCACACAGAATCCGGGGAAGATCTCGCATAATCATTACCCCATTGCCCTGCAGAAGATTGGCCAGCTGCTGGTGCTGCATCAGGCTGGAGGTCAAGCGGGTAGTGCTGCTGGTGCTGCTGGTGGAGGAGCGGGTGAAGGAGTCCTGGCTGCATCCTCTGCTGCTGGAGGGTCCGGGGAGAACACAGTACGACAGATTCTGGATAATCAGGATTTCCAGACGCTCTGTGATGCCATTGTTAATGACTGCCTCCAAGTTTGACAACTTCAGCATCGTTAATGCCTTTACGCTGTCGCTGCTCTTGGTGAGTCCTGCACATTTAATTCACTAGTTCATTTTAGAATTTATTTCATTGTTTTTAATTTAATCGACTAGCCTTTTTTTTTTTATTCTTTTTTTATTGAATATTTTGATTTTGAACAAAGCCCGAGATCCTGCCAACAAATATGTATAATAAAACTAAAATAAAAATAAAACAATATTGTTATAACAAGTACAAAATTAGGATTGAAACATAAATGATACAGTCTCTCTCATATTTGATCAAAATTGTACAGTTTTTTTTACTGGCACCATTTATTTTGGCTGTGGTGTATTCCAGACTAATAATGTCCAGTAGATAAAGCCTCCAGGATAGATCAGTTGGAGCAGATGGATCCAACCATAGTTTCAGGATTGTTGACTAGCCTTTCTTTAAAGGGATAAGACTCGTTCACACCGGGACGCTTTTTGCTCGCGTTTTCCATTGACGATTAAAGCCTCGTGACTAACTAAAGGGCATCAATGTGATTGTGCACACCAACGCGCAAAACGCCAGGCGTAAATCGCCATTTTTTAAAAGAAACGCCTCATGCTCATTTCTTTGTTTTGAGTCAAAACCTTCTCCACCAATCAGATTGGCACTTTTGTTCATGTGCGCAGAGCTGTTGAAGTTACAGTAAACAGCACTCAAGCACAAAACTGTCAATGCTAGCGCACATTGCAGAAGATGCCCAGAGCCGATATGAGGAGCTGCTTATTGCACTGGTGAGCAATAATCATTTCTTCATCGCTGGAGCTGCTACTTGAACCATCCATGCTTGTTCGAATCGCCAGTGACTTTAATAACAAGCTTGTCAACTTTTTGTCTTCTTCTGTGTTACAAGCGGGTATCAGAAGCTCAAAGTTGTGTAGCACCATCTAACGTCAAGGAGTGATTTTGCATACTCTTTTGCTCGATGCCAGTGAAAATCGCTTAGGTTTGAATCCAGAAAAACGTCTCAAAACGCTGACGATAAACACAAACAAAAAGCGTCCCGGTGTGTACGAGCCTTAAGACGTTTTAGTGTAAACGGGGCCTAATGTGTACTTTTCGCAAGCGGATTGCATTAAATCCAGTTTTTTTGATTAAGGAATAGCTGTAAATGTTTGGGATATTTCAAATTGGTTATTGTTAATGAAATGGAAATTGATTTGTGAAAAGTCATTGAGCAGTTGGGAAGCTTTGGATTATAATATGATTTTAAGTAAAGTCCTGCTTACACTGAGATTTCAACCACAATTTGGTCATCAGAGACAAATCCTAAAAGATTGATGAAATCCTAGGCTAAGATCTGTGATTCTTGTTCTTTAGTTTGACATGTTTACAGACGGCCGCTTAACAGCTGTTGCGATCAGAGTTTTCATCCGATGAAGTTCTGGCAGTGTCAGAAGATTTCAGACACTTTCCTGCAGTGATGAGCTGCAATGAGCATCAGTCCGAGAACCAATAGGATTGCCAAATCTGATGATGCGATCTGTGCAACAATTCAAATGACCGTGCGGAAATGTCAAAACATTTTTTCTTCTGGTTTTAATATTGAGGCATGCTGTATCCAAACTTGCCGCAATAGATTGTTTGCGCTTGCTGTAAGGAATCATTTCAGAATGAGTCATAGTGAAAGTGTCACAGGTGGATGACGTTAAACTCATGGGGGAGTTTTCTTCCATGTTTGGTGCATCTTCATTGTCGTTCAGTCTGACATTATGACAGCTGAGATCTTACAGTGTGACATGGGAGCCATGTTCATGCAGTCTGACATGCTACAATCGTGTAGGATTATAAAAAAAATCGTACAGTATGAGCCGGCATCAAGACAAACCTGGAAAAGACATGGAAGTTTAACATGGCATTTTCCAACCCTGGAAAAGTTTTGGAAAAACAGAAAAAACCCACAAGGTTTTGGAAAAGTCATGGAAATTTGTTTAACAATTATCTGTGTACTTGAATATAGGTTAGTTGTCTTCTTTTCTGTCCTTGGCCAATCAAATGCTCTCACATTATTACTGCTGTGCAAGCATTATTTCAAAGGTATCTCTGTTTCAGAGGTCCAACTATTCCAGCTTATGTTTTACGCAGCGAATGCCCTTCCAGCTGCAACCCAGTACTGGGAAACACTCATACACACTTATTTACACACACACACACACACACACACACACACACACACACACACACACATAAACTATGGACAATTTAGTATATTCAATTCACCTGTAGCGCATGTCTTTGGATTGTGGAGTAAACTGGAGCACCTGGAGGAAACCCACACGAATACGTAAAGACCATGCAAATTCCACACAGAAACGCCAATTGGTCCAGCCGGGACTCGAACCAGCAACTTTCTTGCTGTGAGGTGACAGTACTAACCGCTGAGCCACCATGCCACCCTTGTGCAAGCACTATCTAAATAAATCTTACAAAGATATAGATTTAAACTAAATAGATTGTTGCGTGTTTTATAATATGCTGTAATACGTTTGAATGTGCATTGTTTTTCTTATGATTTATACCACATATATGTAGACATTACATGAAACATCAGGTCATAAAAATGTACTTGAAACTCTGGAATAAGTCATTGAAGTTTAATAGTAAAAATATGTATGAACCCTGTATGAAATTGTTTTTGATAATATTTCTTTGATATTTCTATAATTTACACATATCTAGCTATATATGGTGTCGTAAGACATAAAAAACTGGAATGTTTATGAAATGTAAAACTTTGAAATTCTTTAAAAAGGAACAATAAAATCATGATAATTAGTTAATTATAATAAATTGTTTTTAATTATAATAAGTCTGAAAAGTTAGGTTTTCAATCATCATGAAAGAGATTTTGAAACATATTTAAAGCACAAAACATGCTTGAAGCAATCCCATAACATTTCCATGACATTAAAAAAGCGTATACTGTTAATAAAGAAAAGGAGTGCTTCAACACCTTGAGAAATTAGAAACTAAAAAGAGAAATGTAAATTATATATCTAAAAACTTGCAAAGAAGTTCTTGAACACCTTGAAAATGAGAATGAATTTAAAACAAACTCAGTCTTGTGTGTTTCTCCGTCTCCCTCAGGCCTGCCCAGTGACTCTCAAATCGTGCAGGTTCTGGAGGAAGAGTCTCAGGCTCGTCTGTCCCAGTTCAACCAGAAGGACATCTCCATGGTTTTCAGCAGCAGCATGAAGCTCCATCCGTCCAGCCAGCACCCCCTGATTGAGTCGTGTCTGGCAGGGTTGGAGAAGAACATTGAGCGGGAGCGTCATCCTCAAACGCTCTTCCTCCTGCTCTCCTACTACCGCACCAAATGGAGAGCGTTGCGAGTGGCAGACGGAGCATCACCGGAGCAGCTGGTGGTGAACCGGAAGATCCTGCGGCTGGTAAAGCACACTCTGGCCAGTGTCAGTAGCGTCAGGGACCATGAGATGGCTCTGCTGGACGAAATGCTGTCTGCCTGCGCCAGAGAGGCCAGCAACAAGAGCCTCGAGCTCATCTTCAGCTCGCACCTGTTCTACCAGAACCGGCAGGAGAAGTTTGTGAGCAGCCTGTCAGGTAAGATAAAGACACATTTGTCTTTATTGTGGTATACAGTGGTTCACTTGTAAGTGTCTTTCTTCTTTTATATAACAGATAGGCTTGGGATGATAATCGATTTCAAGTTTTACCACAGTTTGGAAAAGTCGAGGTTTTAAAACTGCTAAAATGTTATACCATTTCTACATTATATGTATTTTTATTTTATTTTACGTGTTTTTTTTTTTAAACTTTTTTTAGAATGACACGGTAAGTTTAGCAGAAAAGAACCGTCCAAATCATTAGCTACCGGTCAGCCCACAATTCAGGAAACACTTGAAAAACAAATCGCTTATTAACCAACATCTAAAGATTCTGGACCTGACCAGTGCAGTGGCTTACCTCATATCCAAAAAAGAAAAATATCCAAAGATGCCTTTTCAGGTTGTAAAGAAATATGTTTTTGAAACTAATGAAGAGAGCAGAAGTCAGTGATTTATTTTAATTATTTAGCCTGACATGTTAATTATTTAGCTAGACAGACCACATGGGAAAACTAGGTTGCTGTTGGAAGTGGTATGAGTGAGGTCAGCAGAGGGCGCTCAACCTTGAGTCCTAATGCACCAGTAAAAGTGAAGGGGACACTGTACTGTCGGTGAGCTCCGTCTTTCGGATGGGAAGTTAAACCGAGGCCTTGACCATCTGTGGTCATTAAAAATCCCATGGCACTTCTCGTAAGAGTAGGGGTGTGAGCCTCCGGTGTCCTAGCCAAATTCCCTCCATTGGCCCTTACCCATCATGGCCTCCCAATCATCCCCATCCACTGAATTGGCTCTATCTCTGCCTCTCCACTCCACCTATAGCTGGTGTGTGGTGAGCACACTGGCACCGTTGTTCTGTGGCTGCCGTCACAGGTGAATGTTGCACACTAGTGGTGTTGTGGAGAGACCCCAACCCCCTTCATGATTGTGAAGCACTTTGAATGTATGGCCATACACAATAAATGTGCTAAAAAAGTTATCATATCATCTTATACTGGCCCATGCCTTATAACAGAAGATATTTTGAAGAATGTTGGAAGCCATTGACTTTCATAGTATTTCTTTCATACTATAGATGTCAATGGCTATCGGTTTCCAACATTCTTCAAAGTATCTTCCTTTTTGATCAACAGAAAAAAGAAAGTATACACTTATGGAATGACTTGAGTGAGTAAATAATCATTTTTGGATGAACTGTCTATTTAATTTAGTTACAAACACTGAACAATACATTTATTCCAGTATTTATTCATATTTGTTGACTAATTAATGAAAGTACAGTTGTTCATTGTTAGTTCTCGTGAACTTGCGTTAAAAGTATTTGAATTTGGCTATTTGAAAAATCAGCATTAACTATGATAAGTAAATGCTGTACTAGTATTAGTCATTCCTAGTACATGTTAGTAAATACATTAATGGTCACCAATGGAACTTTATTATACAATGAGACTGAAATAACCGTTTTCAACATTCAAAGTTATTTCTAGGGTTGCACGAATTTTCTATATTTCTGTGTTAAAACAAAAAACATTAATTGAACAGTAATTAATGTCATTATTTTCTTATTTTGGTATGTTTTCTATAGTTTATATATACACTACCCATCAAATTTTGAATTCTAGCTCAGTCTGCATTAGATGATCAATCATGTAGAAAAATGTGAAATATTTGCAATTTTTAAAATGTTTATATTTTATTTTAATACATTTCAAAATGTACACTTTCATCATGTTTGATTTATGCTTGCTGAACAAAAGTGAATTAGTTAAATATGTAGTAAAATAGTAAAGAGTCATTGACTCGTCAGTGCGCTTTCTATAAAACATGTAGTTGTATTATAGAAGAGTCGTCTAACTTTAAATCTCTTTTATCTTTTTAGAGGAGTTGCCTAAAAAGGTTGACAGCATCACACCTTACACCATGGCTCTCATCGCCAAGTACATTGCTCGCCATCGTCTGAGAGAAACTCGCTTGCTTGACACTATCGCTGACTTCCTGGTCAAGAAGGGTGAATACCTGGATAGCAAGGTTAGACAACTTGTGTTGTTTCTTAAAAAAACCCAGAAATGCCAGTGACATGTTATTTTCCATCTAGCATAAAAAGTGTGTGTCTGCTAGTTGCTATGTCTTGTGAAAGACATCAATCTGCTGCATGAATCTGAAGTGTAGAAATAATCAGTCAATAATGCAAGGAATCATTGACGACAGGCTGTTGAAGTATTCTAAATAATGCACACCCAAGGTAGGGATGCGGCTATGACATGAAGCCAAGTTACACCTCGACCTGCGCATTGTTTTCCAATAATTCAGCAGCAAGATGTCAATTATTCTGCTTAACTATAATTACCACACCTTGTGTGTAACACTAGTTTCCTGTTTTTTGATTTGTCTGTTTTAAGCTCACTCCCCTTTTTAAAGTACTTATTTAAACTGAGCTGAATCAGCACAATTCTTGATGTTTTAATTAGACAACTTCATTGTTTTATGTTTAATCCACTTAAATTAGTAAAAACAACTAAGTCAAGTTAATTAATTTGTGTTGGGGAACATGAAGGAATTGTGTTCAACACTGCATTTTTTACAGTGCTGTGGTTTTTTTTTGCTGTGCATTTAACTGAAAATAATGGCACACCTTTTGTGTTTTCATTAGCCAATCAGAATCAAGCATTCAACAGCCCCATAGTATAATGTTCGATAAATAATTTTCTTATCAGGCCAATGGACATTTATAAATGAGCATTTCTCAGCTACACTGCAAAAAAAGCTTTCTTTTTAGATTTTTTTGTCTTGTTTCTAGTCCAAATATCTAAAAACTCTTAAATCATGAAGTATTTTCTAGACAAGCAAAACGTATTGTCTTGTTTTAAAGATTAAGACACCCTGGAGTACTTTTTATTTTTTATTTTGTGTGTTGAGCATCAATTAAGACAATGTTAGCACCTGTCAGCTTTAATTGTAGGGAAAACTGGACCATTTTGAACTTTTGTAAGCTAATTTCATCTTCTGCGTTTCAAATCATTTTTGGGGTGGGATCTATATCGGTGACGTGGCGCGAATCTGCTAGTCGAGTGATGACGCATCGGTTTCTCATTGTTGTTCATTGTGTAGTTTTCTTATCCTGTGAGAAGATCCTGCTTCTTAATTATTCATGAGAGCACATGCTTTCCAAAGGCAAGGCAGACCTGCCAAGCTGTGATCAATGGCTGGGTGAGACGTATGTGTTTGTTTACATGATCCACGGGGCTGTTGGTTTGCAGCAAGCATTTTTGTCGGGAGAGCTGTACGAGAATTGGAGAATGGTGGACTTTGTCTTTAATCAGTTGAGTTCGTTACCATTCAGACACATCGCCTATCACCGTGCTGCTGTGTTCGCACATGTTTAAAATCCTCCAGATTACCAGCGGGGCTAATGGTTGGAATAGATATGGCAGTAGACCTACTGCATTGCTATCCACTGTGTCTGCATTCAGATCCAGGGATTGAGAAGTGAAGTCCTCCTCATTTAAAGTGTTTATATAAACATGATTATCTTTACAATGATGTTAAAAATTGTGGTTATGTGTATATGAATTTACGAATAACAAATGTAGCAGGACATAATATTGCTTGCTGTTTATTTCTTTCCATTTTAACTTTGTAAACTATTAACTAGTAACGGGTCTCCTCATGATTCGCGTTTAATTTTGTGAGCCAACTGGCAACAGTTGTTTGCTCCCCTCTTTTTCCCCCCTGCTCTGCTGGCCACATCCTCTCCTCCCTCTGCTCGCAGAGCACAATGCCCATCTCGGAGCATTTTTTTAAAAAAATTCTGAGGTAGACTTGAACTGAAAGAGGGGGGTTTCATGGCCCTTTAAGAAATAATGTGTCCAAATGAAGTGTTTTTTTTCCTTAAAGCAAGCTAAATATTTACTCAGTGGGATAAGCTTAATAATGTCAAAAGGAAAGGCAAGATTGTTTTGTTTACCTATTGGCAGATTATTGTGCTTGTTTAAGGAAAAAAAACACTCAATTTGGCATATTATTTCCTAAAACAAGACAATAAGTTTTGCTTGTCTATAAAATGTTTCTTGATTTAAGGATTTTTAGATATTTGGACTAGAAACAAGACAAATCTAAGTAAGAAAAGCATTTTGCTGTGTTATACTGATATGACCGCCAATATATAATTAAGACCAATATATGATATGACCACAAGTGATATTGCTCATTTTATACATAAAAAACATACAGATATATATTTAGCTTTCATAACTTCAATTATAGTGTCATTCAAACAGCGTTATTATTGACTTCATTGCACAATAAATGCTTTTTCACTCTCACAACGTGTTTTTTATTTTGCTAAATAAGTGACTTACTGTATTAAAACAATTTAACGTTATTATGGTTATTTCGTTGTATTCTGTTTCACTAACTGGTTTACTGGTTTACTGTGTTGCTTGTAGCACAATGCTCTATGACTATTCCATTTTGTATATTTCTGTATGTGCCGTTTTGTTATGTGTCAGGCATTTCATGTTGTGTTTGGTTTTGTTTTGTATTTGCCAAAAAAAAAAAACTAATTCAAAATTATATTATTATAGGCCACAAAAATCCCACACTCCTATTTCCATATTACAAAAAGCTTATAAAACCGGTAGAGCAATGTTTTATATAACTTTATATAACTTTCCCCTTTCTCTATGGGTAGGTGATCCAGAAGCTTGTGTTCCCATTCAGTCGTATGAGTTATCGGCCGGCGAATGAGGCTCAGTTTTTCTCCAAGCTGGAGATGGTGCTTGAGCTGAAGGCTCTGAGTTCACCGCTGGCCACCGTCAACATCCTCATGTCTTTGTTCCAGCTGGGGCACTTTCCGGGACTGGTTCTTCACCGTGTTCTCTCCTTCCTTCATCAGTAATGTCATCAGTGAGTTTGTGTTTGTGAAGGGCTGTGAAGACCTGTGCTTGTCTATTGAGAAGATCAAATAGTCAGACCTTAAATATCCTCCGTGTTTGTTTTTTAATGTTTGAGAAACTTTATATATAATTTCCTGATCACGGGCAAGTAAACACTGACTCTGGTTTGGACTACTACACACTTTTGTTGTAAACACAGTGTATGGGAGGAAAAGCAATAGTGACCTCTGCTGTTGCATTTAGTAACATTACATATATGGCAACATTTCACTGTCGTCAAAGTTCTGCATCCATAAGAAATGGACAAATAAATACAAAAGATATTAAGTTTATTGATTTTTGCATTGTGTTATTGTCATAGAGTAAAAAAACCCCACCCAAATTACAATTTCAAATTGCATGTATGCTTTACAGATAATCAGTTTCAATTACAAATTGAGCAAACGTTGGCTTAATTTTTTTGAAAATATATTTTTTCGGTGGCTCTTAGTACGCTGGTTGAACTCGTTTCCGAATTTCATTGCCAATTTCAGCCAGTTGTTATCATATATTTTGGTTAATGTTTAATTTCCACAACCAACGCAGAGCCTCTGGGATCAGAGAGAGGCTGGATTGAACTCCCCAGATCCTTAAAATATCATTTTAAAAACTATATTTATACTTTAACTTCAAATTAAGTTTAGTGATCGATTTGGTGCTCGAAGAATTAAAAAAAAAAATATATATATTTTTTTTGTATTGTAAAAACTGTAATTTCGGGATACTTTGAGTAGAAAAGGCATTTTTGGCATAATTGAACTCCATTTCTCAGTAAAAAAAGTTTGCAGTCACTATTGATCATTCAAATGCCTTTATAAATAACAGAATAGTCTGAACTCCATTATCTTCTGTGTCTTGTAATGTAGACAGCCCATACGCCCTGATTGTGCGTCGCTATCTTTCACTGCTGGATGCAGCTGTAGAGCTGGAATACAGGGACTACACTGGACCCCGCCTTCAGGACACACACAAGGTGCTCATGTTTGACCACGCTTTAACTGCTGATGAGGTGAACCGCAAATATAGGTAAGAGACGTAAGGAAACTACCAGTAAATCCAAAATAAAAACTTAATTTGTTATCTTCATGACCTCTAGAGAACTGTGTGTGGTTTCAGTTATAAAGGTCTGGTTTGCAGAGGCGCTCCGGCAGCTGGTTGGTGAGCACGGATACAAACAAGACGAGGTTCTTGCACCTGGATATTACACAGGTGAGTCCAGCAAACAAATTGCACTGTTAGTATTAATATTGAGTATTTATTCCTGATGTAAGTTATTCCTTTTATTTCAAGCTCAGTTTTTCGCATCATTACTCCAGTCTCAAGATCCTTCAGAAATCATTTTATATCCTGATACCCTAATTAAATAAAGAAACCAGGATCCTCTCATCAGTATATTTCCTAGCTAGAGTTTTGTTTAGGACCATCTTTTGTAATGTTTTTCAAGGAATTATTAATTCATACCTTACCATAAGGTATCATGATAGGTTCTGTGAATGAGCCACATGTCCACCACAGGAAGAAAATTAATGAAATACACTTTTATTAATGAATTAAATCCAGTGAAAAAGAAGAATGAAACAATGACCAAGAACAAAACAAACCCTTTACTTGGGTTTGTACCCTTACTTCTCTGCTGAGAATTAAGGGCCTAAGACTTACAGTATACAGAAGTCTGTTTAAACATGCTGCTGGTTTGTACGTCCCATCCTATTATACAGTATTCAAGCCTTGAATACAGGTGTGCCTTTAATGTTTTAAGCTATCAATGTTTGATATACTTGAGTATATTAAAAGTTTGATATACTTGAATATGAATATGATGCTACTTGAATATATATCAAAAATTGTTGATACAAAGAAAAAATCCTCTTTAAATACACAGCAAAGCAATAATCTATGTTTGATATACTTGAGGATATCTGTTAATACATAGAAGAAATCCTTTTTTGTTGTCTAGAGCTTAGTAATTACTCTCTAGTGTGATACACTTGAATAAAAACTTAGCAAAGCATTTATTCTATTACATCAGCATTCGTCTTCCAGGGGTCTTGTCCTCAGCAAGGGCATAGATCCTAGCTGGCATATTTCCTTTCTCCAGGTTCCCATTGTAATAGTTGGTTAGAATTGTCATCTGGACCATTTCTTCCTTCATGGTCGACAGAAAACGGACCCACTTCAGTACGTCGTCCTTGACCTCTTTGAACTCCTGTTGAAAGTGTCCTTTATGTTTCTTCTCATTGCTTATAGCTGTTTCTGCAAGCATATGAGTATGGAATATCCAAGGAAAGTGTTGTGTCTTTTACAGCTATTGTCATTAAACCGTCCAGTCACCACAACCCCCAAATATATAGTCAAGGGTTTTTAATGGGAACGTGTATAGTGTTACAAAAGGCTTTTTATTTGTAATAAATGCTGGTCTTTGAATATTTCTGGTCATGAAAGATTCTTTACAAAATATTAGACTGTTAAATAATAATATTAATAATGTTTCCTGAACAGCAAATCAGCATGTTATAAAGATTGTGAAGGATTATGTGACCAGAGTAATGATGCTAAAATTTCTACTTTGAAATCACAAAAATAAATGACATTTTATGTAAATATTCAAATAGAAAAGTTATTTTGAATTTAAAATGTTGCTGTTTTTGCTATAATTTGGCTTCAAATAAATGCAGGCTTGGTGAGAAAAAATCCTCCTGTTCTTTGACCAGTAGTGTATTGTTAAAATATTATTTACTTCTTGAAGAGTTTCTGATTTCACATGATTCTTCAGAAATTCATCGAATGTGCATTTGGTGTTTTTTGAAAATGTTATTTATTTATTTTATTTTATTTTTGAAATCCCATCATTTGTTCCATAAACTGCATGCTTAAATCCCGTTCATGTTTGTTATGAAATTCAAATGCATTTGTTTCTATCAGATTTCCTGCTGTGGGTTGACAGCACAGGCCGTGTCCTCCCCATCAGAACAGGCACACCAGCAGCATCTTGTAGCAGCCGCTTCAACACCCTGTGTAGTACTGAATCTCAAATCTCCAGACGGCTCCAGCTCCGTCTCAACCCTCCACTACTTGACTTCCAGAAGTTTTCTCCCTTTGCTCCATCACTGGAGGAAGAGGCCGCAAACGAGCAGGGAGAGGAGTCTGCTTTCCTTCCTGCTACATGCGTCCCGCAGCCGCCTCAGGATCTCAGAGGGTTGCCCTAACGGAACCGTCCCACTAGAATACAACCCATATTACAGCACTTCAGATTACTACTCCAATCTAGCCAAGGAACACTCTCTGGAGAGCCAGGACAGCTCCACCCTCACAGCAGCCCCTCGGACTGTCTTGCCCAGACAGGACCCTCTGTCCCTGGACGTTGCCCCGCAAGACTCCCCTGTTTCAGTTCTCCATTGGAAAGATCCTGGGAGGAGGGAGGTGCAGCGACAGGAGCAAACCCTGGCCCGGACTGCGAGATCGCTACATTTTATGAAGGGGTTCTTACCCAGAGGGGTGGAGAGAGCGATGGAGTGACCGCGTCTCCACTGCAGCTTCACAATCCAGACAAACCCTGAAGCTGACCACAGGACCACAGGGGAGCAGGTCAAGAGGTCAGTGTTTCTTAAATAATGCAGCATATTCACCTTATTCTCCACATACAAGCGGGCGCAGCCGTTTGATTTTTTTGGCTTGAGAGTCCGCTCTCATTCACTTCCATTCATTTTTTAGATGTTAACAAACCGCTTGTTATGCTGCTAGATGTTGCAAACTAATATTTTCTTATTATATTATTCTATTTTTGGCTGTAATAGTCATGCAAACACTTGTTTGTAGAGCAAGCGGTTTGACTATTTTCTCCGGTTTATTATTCCAAGTTATTTTACATAGGCAACTGAATCTGAAGTTCGCAAAAACGAGCACACTTCCGCATTGAAGAATAAGGTCAATAGAAACTGGTAGATTTGTCTGGGTTTCAGCTTCCAGTCCACTTATTTTATGCACATTTTACCAACTTGAATACAATATGATTAATTTAAATGAAAGATGCAAAAAAAAACTTCAAATGTGCTTTTAAAAATGTATAAAGTTTAGAAACAGTAATGTGATTGGATACCTGGAATATCCACCCAACCTTAGTGCACACCACAGAGGTGTGAACCTACACTGGTCTCACGGTTTGGTTCTGTTACGATTATCATGCCATCGATTCAGTTCAGTTCAATGTCACAGTGCATTGATGGTGGTTTCCATAGACAATTTTATATTTCACTTCACAGGTGCTGTTCACCGATGAATGACACTGATAAACTGCAGCGTCACAGTGTTGCCCAATTGGGCGATTTTGGATAGGCATTTTGGCGGGTTTTGGATAGTTTATGGGCTGGAATCAGTCAGCTGCGTCACACTGCAGCGGCGATCACAGCTGATCCATGATAGATGCGGTGGAGAAACTCGAGCACTCCTGTCTGTATCCAGAAGTATCGCTGTAACAGCTGAGAGGAGAGGAAAAGTCCCACCAGCAGGTCAAATGAGCCACTGAGAGAGAGAGAGAGAAATGAAGTTTACTTTCATTCTCTCAATCGCAGTGAAATAGGGAATTCTACTGTAAGTAGAATTGTCCGCGTCTGCATTCCGGTGCACCGAAGAAACAATTAATTTTGACACCCATAGCACACCAGTTTCAATGTTATTTTAGTCATATTAAAATGCCCTTCTGTCCTGACTTTGTCATCAAAATGATTTGATTAAATTACCTTTCAGTCGTCTCCTTTTTTGCAAGTTTTTTAATTGTATGTATACACCAAAACTCGTGTCAGTGCCAGTAACCTAGTGGTGAAGTGCATAGACATGTCTTAGGTCTTGCTTGTCATCATTAAGCATATTTGTTTTCTGTCATTTCTGTCTTATGCAGGGTTATTATGTCTGTGAATGATAAATGGCATTATTGCCATAATTCAGATGTGCTGGTCGGATCCAGGGCCATGAGAGACCGTCATCTGCGGTTACTGGGCTACAACATACTACAGGTGAACGCAGAACACAGTTTATTTGATTTGATTTAATCAACTATTAATTAAAAGAAAAATTCTGTCAAAAAATCTGCATTGACAAAATGGCAGGGCTTTTTTAAATTAAACAATTATGTATATTTATTTGATCAATAATCATAAAGATGTTTGTACTTCTAAGAAAGATTTTAGTTCAAATAAATGCTGTTCTTTTGTATTTATTGATCAAAGAGTTAACAAGGTTTTCCCACAAAAAAGACACAAAAACAAGGTTCCCATTCATCATAAAATTTCTGCAATATCATGTAAAGTTGGAATTTAAGACATTGAAAGTGAGGGAATTTTATTTGTCTACGTCGTAGAATATCAGGGACAATAATAATAGTAATTGCTTACATTTATATAGCACTTTTCTGGACACTCAAAGCACACGTTTTTGGGGGGAATCTCCTCTTCCACCACCAGTGCGCAGCATCCAAATTATCATATCGGAATGGTTAAGAGGCCATGATGGACAAAGGCCAGTGGACAAATTTGGATGCTGAGATTAAACCCCTACCCTTTTTCCAAGGACATCCTGGGATTTTTAAGACCACAGAGAGTCTGGACCTCAGTTTAACGTCTCATCAAAAAGAGGGCGCTCACTGAGTAGTATAGAGTCCCCTTCACTATACTGGGGCTTTAGGACCCACACAGACCGCAGGTTGAGTGCCCCCTTCTTGCCTCACCAACACCACTTCTGGTAGCAACCTAGTTTTCCCATGTGGTCTCCCATCAAAGTAGTGACCGGGCGCAGCCCTGCTTAGCTCAGTGCAGAGAGCTAATCGACCAGGACTGTGGTTTATTGCTTAATTTTTTTAGTTTATATATCAAAATTGTATTATTCTATACTGTATCATGTCTTACACATTTTGCCTTCATTATGTTTATGTCATTATGGCAGCTAAATGAGCACTTCAGAAAACTGGCTGTTAGACTGGCTGCTCTTTTGAAAATCTGAGGTATATTATCCACTGTTGCTCTTATTACGGCTATTCAATATACGAAAATTAAATTCAAGATATAATTTTTATAACAGTTTGTTGTTCTTCTGTTCATTATAAGCCAGCTTTTTAGTCCGTAACAATAATTTGGCTAAGAATGGGAACCTGCAAAAAGTGGCACAGTGTTTCTCACATTGATAAGAGGCAAATCAGCATATTACAATGGTTAGATAAAACCTTTTTAAAGCTTGCAGCATTATTGATTCATAATATTTTACTCGTTATTTGACTTCCTTCATTGTAGTTGCCCTATCTGGAGTTGGAGAAGTTGAACGGGATCGAGGAAGTCAAGCAGTACCTACACAAAAAGCTGCTGGAGGTTCCTTTATGACGACATGAACGGTCGAGTGTGTGATCGTGTGCTTCAGAGAGCATGTGCCACTTGCAGGTTTCGTTGTTTTCAGAAAGACTGTGCTGTACGTGTGTGTCCATGTGTGTGTGTGTGTGTGTGTGTGTGAGTCTGTATGTGCATTTGTACACACAGGATGTGAACAGTCCTTGTTTTCAGGACAAAACACAAGATGTCTGGCTGGCTGTTACTGTCATTCTTTAATTATACAGAGAACTCCTCTGGGCAAAACTGTAGAGTCTAACTGTGCCTGGATGATTCAGCTTATTACAACGTCATTGAACAGACAACACTTCCCTCAGCCAATGATCAAGAGCCATTTTATTCTGACAAACATCAAACAAAAAAAGCAGCAGCACTTCCTCAAATGCTTTATATTTTGTCCAGAGTGATTGTTTTGGTATATTTAGGGGTGAAAAGAGCGGGTGGTTTATTATTATTATTATACACATGTTCCCCAGCAGTTAATTATTTAGTTTTTGGTGGTGTTAACACATCCCCCTTTCGTGTCCTCACTGTTATTTTGGTGTGTTTAGGTGTAAGCTTTGACGGAGGCACTAAGTTGGTGTTTTATGGGGTACGTGTATGGAGTAATAGTTTATGGATGTGGAGCTTTTCAGATGCTGCTGCCACGGACCACTGCTGCTCTTTGTTTTAAACCTAAAAGAATTGAGGGTTTGTGGACAAATATGGATGTAAAGCTATATTAAAGGGACAGTTCAACCAGAAAAAAGAAAATTGACATCAATAATTGACACACAACTTTAATGGACATCAAATGACATCATTTTCCAAACCTGTTTGAGTTTCTTTTTACTATTGAACACAAAAGAAGATACTTTGAAGAATGTTGGAAATGGTACCATTGACTGTTGTAGTATTTTTTTTTTACTGTGGGCGACATTGGTTACAGGTTTCCAACATTCTTTAAAACATCTTCTTTTGTGTTCAACAGAAAAGAGAATCGCAAACCAGTTTAAAACCAGTAAAAACAGTAACTTCCAGTAAAGTTACATTTTTGGGTGAACTATCCCTTTAAGGACTAAGTGGAATGTTTATTAAAGTCTTCGGATGTGAACTATGTGGAAAAGTTGGAATTGAGGATTATTATATGCAGAAATGGGTTGTGATTATATATTTATTTTCTCAAAGTGATTGACAGATTTGGTGTCACGTAACGGGGAAAGCAATGCACAAAGTGGACGGCAGGATAGTTAAATAATGTTTTCATCTCTCTTGTGTGGAGAATGTTGCATTTTTAGATTGGCCTTTAGAATATGGATGTTGGGAGAAATTGTAAGCTGAAAGCTTTTTATTGAAACACGACTGAAATTTAGCTGCGATTTAACATAAAATAGTTCATCATTTGAAAAAAGACGTAAATCAATGGAATCCAGATGGATTTGTCTTATTCTAGTTTTGTCAGGCAGCGATCTAGTGTGATGTTTATATAATATCATAGTTTCTTTTAACGAGTAAGTTTTGAATATTATGTCTCGACTAAAGCCATGGAAGTTTGCTAAATCAAGGTTTTGCTTACATCTGCATAAAATGAGATGCTCTATATGAAATGCATAAAGGTCCTAAAATCAGATCTTCTTAAGATGGATGATGTATTTGTGCAGTCAACCATATTCCACTTTCTCTGTGTGCATTTGCTTGGCTCTTTCTTTAGAGGGAAAGGTAATTTATTATGGGAAATGAATGTAAGTGGACTGTGTGAGTGAATGACTGCGTGTCAGGTAACAGGTGGGGAAATGGATTGAAATGTCTGTTTATATATACATATTGAAATGTCTATATAAGAAAAAGATTATTAAAAATGAAAAAGCAGAAAATCAAAATGGTCTTATTTGTTTTTGTTTTATTTCAAAGAAGAAACAAATACTCACAGAACCTTTAGGATGCCACGGAACCCCAAATATGATCATAAGCATGCAAGGGACACCTATTCCAAAATAAAAAATGAATAATAAAAATCTTGTATAAATATCCAATTTACACTGTGTAAAATAATTATTATTTGTATTATAATATATAATTAGTATTATTGTATGAACTTTATTTTTTTTTTTTAATGAAATTAATTATTCATTATTTATTTTTGATTATTTATGATGATTCTCCAAACATTTCCATTTCAAGTTGTCCTAAAACTATTGAACAATATTTATTCTTGCCTTAGGAAAACTTTGAAATTCATTCATTTTCTTTTCGGCTTAGTCCCTTTATTCATCTGGGGTCGCCACAGCGAAATGAACCACCAACTTATCCAGCACATGGTCTACAAAACGGATGCCCTTCGATCTGCAACCCATTACTGGGAAACATCCACATACACTCATTCATTTACCTTACCCAATTCACCTATACTGCATGTCTTTGGACTGTGCGGGAAACCCACAGTTTGTGGGGGAGAACATGCAAACTCCACACAGAAATGCCAACTGACCCCATTGAGGCTCAAACCAGCACCCTTCTTGCTGTGAGGTGATCGTGCTACCCACTGTGCCAACGTGACGCCCCAATTTTGAAATATAATATAATATAATGAAATAAAACATAATTTTTTAGATAATTGGCTTCAAAATAAATTCTGCAAGGAGTTTAATGTCATCCTCTCCAACATTATGCATTCAACCTGTTTTACACTGCCTTATCAGGTGGCGTTGACAGCTCTGACTTCCTCTTTTAGTGTCTGACACATCTGAGCATCTGTGTATGAAGGACAGACGGTAAAGATGACATCCTCAGGCGAAGGTGTTGCACAAAACAAGCAATAACTAGTACATAAAGGGCAATGCATGTTCATCTGGACTGAATACCGCAGAGACAGCTTTGACACAGCACTGTTGAGAACTTACTCGACACTTAACACATCAACAACTTATTTGATGTTCACCCAAACATCACAATTCTGTATTATTTACTGATATTATTATGTATTATGTACACAAAGAGTGTCTCAGTCAGCTTTCTGGATCCTTAGGTTGTGGATCAGTAGACTATATCATGTACAAAAATATGACCACTGGTAAAGACTCTGTACATATTAAAATAAGCTTTGTGGTAAATAATAATTAGGGCATTTTATTTTTTGTATGAAAATAAACATGGTTGTATTGAAAGAAAAAAGTAGATGAATAATAATTCCTTACATTTCTATAGTGCTTTTCTGGACACTCAAAGTGCTTTAGACATTTTTGGGGCATCTTATCCACCACCAGTGTACAAAATCCTCTTAGATGACTTGATGGCAGCCATATTGCGCCAGACTGCACACCACACACCAGCTGATTAGTGGAGAGGAGACCAAGTGATGAATCCAATTATAATATGGGGATGGTTAGGAGGCCATGATGGACAGAGGCCAGTGGCCAAATTTGGCCAGGATGCCGGGGTTAAACCTCTACTCTTTTTCGAAGGACATCCTGGGATTTTTAATGACCTGCTTAGCTTCAGTGGGTGACCATGTGAGAGTTGCAGAGAGCTAGCTGCCGGATGCTGAATAATAATATTAATAATAGAAATAGCCATTATTTTGCAACACTAATGATAGTTTAACCATGTTTTTTTTTTTGTAGCAAAACAATTTTTTCTTATTGATTAAACAGGGGAGTACATAATTATACATAAAACAGTATACAAGGGAATTAACAACAAAATTTATCATGTATATTAAGTATTATCTTCAGCAGTTGGGATGTCTTGAAAGCTTTGGGATTACTCTGTATAGAAGCCAGGAAATCATAAAAAATGTTTAGATCAATGAAAAATAGTTTACAATTTGGCACAGTGAGTATATATTTTGTTTTGTGAATGTGGTACTTTCCAAATAAATGAAGATTTTTTGTTATATTGTTCATGTCCAATAATCCAGAGTTGCAATCCATAAACTCTTTCTCCCTGGTGCCGCGGCTCCTTGACTATGGAACTCACTTTCCAGGAGCAGTATCATCTCAAGACCCATCTTTTAAGCGGGCTTTCTTTTGACTATATTTTATCGTGTTATTATTATACTCATGATGTGTTTGTACCTGCATTTAAAATTTTGTTGCCAATGATTATTAATTGTTTTAATTTGTTCTCTTATACGGCTGTTGATGCTTGTTGTAAGGCAACTTTGGGTGTCCAGAAAGGCGCCATTTACAAATAAAACTAATTAATATTATGTTATTATAAAACCATTTTATCAGTTATATCAGTAAACTTATAATACACTTCAAAAAGTAATAAGGAAACTTGGGACCAAAACTGTTTTGTGCAACTCCAATTGAAAAATAAATGGAGAATCGTTTCCGGCTCCATTTTACAGAAACAACACGAGCGAAAAACCTTCCTTAAACTTACTAATAAAATCATTGCATGGATAATATCAGATTTTGGGAGCAATAAGAATGAAGGGGAAGCGTGTTTCCTTTTAACCATTGCTACTGGAAGAACACTTATCTGCAGTTAGGATTTTCCTAATATAATTGTCATTAAATGTTTTATCCATGATAGAAAGGCCCTCTGTGGTTATGGTAATTATTTTAACAAAAACGAATAATAAAACTATGATAAATTTTCCTAGGGGTATACAAAGTAAACACTAAACATCTCCAAATGTGTGTTTTTGATATCCCTCAGAAGAAGTATCCTTTTGGTACTTTTTTTACGTACAAAATTATATTGGTCAGTTTATGTATACTTAATATCAGTATAAACCAATAAGAAATTAAAAGTAAATTTGAATAACATTGTTTAAAATCTACATCATTATCAGTTGACGAATGATTTGTCAATAAAACACTAAACCTTTATTATGAAGGGAGGTTTTTTTAAACCGGAAGTTGCCGTTGTGGCATCGTTCTCGCCTGCCAGTGATCAGGAAGCGCAGACGTTAAACGGTGCGAATCATGGACCATCATACGATGTGAAATGTCAACGGTAAGCCATTTTCGGAGTCGTATAGAGTTTCTTTAAACAGCTTTAACTCCACTTGTTTCGAGGACTCGTTCATACGAGGAAAGCTGCTGTTTAGGTTGTTTCGCAGCTCTTGCGATACGCGAGCGCTCACCTGCTTTACCTTCAGACAGAGCGTCACTTACAAACACACACACTTCATGCTGTTGAGCACAAAACTGATGGCAGAAAACACGAGAGAGTGCCTTTTTTGTTAATAGTAGTTACTATAAACTTTTCTTTGTGTGTGTTGGAAACGTGGTTGTTGACATCTGTTTGATGACCAAAACATTACCTTTACATTTACGTTTCTCGATTTAGACGCGCAAATTCACCTGTCATTCTCAAGCTTGTGTATTTAAACATAAACATATTGTATTTAAAAACTAACTGAAAGAGTGTTACTTTTTAACATTCAGTTCACTCGGTAATGTAAAGTGTCACCCTTTTCTCATGATTGAGGTAAAGTTGGTTGTAGTGACAACTTGTAACCTGCTCCATATATCGTTTACAATGGTGTTTTAATACTGGGTCTGAAATCACGTGCAGGTATGACTTCAAAACAACTGTAGCACTATTTAATTGGCTGTGAACAATGCTGTACTTTGATAGTCTTTGCTGCTAGTGTGA
The DNA here is from genome assembly GCF_903798145.1 of Danio aesculapii. Lineage (NCBI taxonomy): Eukaryota > Metazoa > Chordata > Actinopteri > Cypriniformes > Danionidae > Danio > Danio aesculapii. Next base: position 32,172,220 of record NC_079436.1, on the reverse strand, counting down.
TTTCACTATTTTTTTTATTAGTAAAGAATACTTTTCTGAAGTTATATTATTAAGGATTTAAGGAAGTCAGAATGTGGGAATATAAAATCCACTTTACCTCCGTTTTCCCATGTTGTGTCATGACTATTTCCGGGGAACAGGATAAGAAAGGTTTGTAGGAATGAAAAATCTTTACTGTCCTTGTATGGGATGAGGTGCTAGGGGAGTGAAACTGATGGAGAATGTTAGACCACGGAGTAGTTCACCTCAAATTTTTAATTTTCTCTTAAAGGGCACCTATTTTACCCCCTTTTCAAGATTACTATAAGTCTTTTGTGTCTCCAGAATGTGTTTGTAAAGTTTCAGCTCAAAACACCCATCAGATTATTAATTACACCTTTCAGAATATTGGATTTTTCTGCTCTGAACAACCATGTAGCTGTTTTTGTTGCCTGTGCCTTTAATGCTAGTTCTCCCCACCCACCGTTCCCACGTGCCTGTCAGAGTGTGTCTCAATCTCTGGCTCCATCAGATAAACAGCACAGTGACAGACATGAAGGAAGCAGGTCTCACGTAACGTTTGTGAGCAATACTACAGTAATGACTTTCCCAATGATGATTTGATGTATTCGTTGTGGAATTAATTCAAGCCTTTCGATGAGTCACACCTAATGTCCTTACAAAGGTCACTCGCTCTCTCACACAGCGTGTGCGTTTAACTTTGCACTGTTTTTGCATGACTAAAGTGACAGGATACATGTTAACATCCACTGCTGTATGGATATCCGTTATGTTACTGTACAAAATAAACCTGATTTAAGCTGCGGTCACACTGGGCTTTTCCTCTCATAGACTTCCATTTAAACGCAGGTAATTGCGTCAGACCGGAAACGCAGGGTCATGCGTCAAGTTTCGCATGTTGCTGCGGTGCAAAGTTCAAGCTTGGTGAACTCTGACCTGCGAAATCGCATCACTTGACTGCGTGAGACCAATCCAGAATCAAAACAGGACCTCTCTGGACAGAAATTTAAAGCATGGAGCTATCGCTAGCTTTTTTTAATGTCTAATCATCTTGTTTAATCCCGCCCCTTTTCGCAGCGCCACACGACAGAATTTCGCACACACAAAGCCCGGTGTGACCGTAGCTTTAACCTCCACAATCCGGGATTGAAGCATCTTCTTTTATAATTGTACTGACATGCGGCTGTGGTGATAAAGACGTTAAAAACGCTGCTATTCATTACAAACATACACTGCTTTAAAATGTTTTAAACTTGTGAAACTCATTCTTGATCACGTTTGATGACGATTAATGATCACTGTGAGCTAAACAGCTGTTTTAATCCCAGTTGTGGCTGTCAATAAATTCGGTGGGCGGGGAAACCGCACTCATACGTCACATTATGATGGGGCTCAAAATGGTAGGGATTTGGATCCTATTTTAACGTCAAGAAATTAAAAAAAGAGACTTATTTTCTTTATATCACCCCAATGTGACTGTGGACACACTATACCTACAGTTCTGTCAGCTACCAAACAGCTACCAAAAAATGATTTTCATCATAGGTCCCCTTTAAATTACTTTCAATCCATCCAAATGCAGGGGATTTTCTTTTCTTTAGTAGAACATTAAATATTTCAGATGAAAATGTGATTAAATTTTACCAGCACTTTGACAAAAACATTCAAGGATAACAATACAATACCAACATTTTTTTGATTGTCTTGTATTGAATGAGGTGAGTACGTTACAGTGAGTTCACGTTTTTGTATGAACTATTGTCAGTGTACTCACCCTTGGGCCATATTAGATGGAGGTGACTTTGTTTCCCATCAGTAGAACATTAAACATTTTCTTGTTTAATTGTGTTCAATGTTGATTCTTGTTCTTTTTCATTTTATTTTATTTAAAGGGAGAATTCTCATAAATCAACATTAAAAACTGTAAATAAGCCAGCATTAGGGAACAGATATTAAAGTATTTTAAAGAAGGCAAACCTTCAATCAAAAACACGTTATTAGCCACACAAAACAAATGTGATGTGATGCTAATTGATGAATGAGGAAGTTAATTTCTACCAGCACTTTGAGAGTAAATAAATATATATAAATATACAGACACACACACACACACACACACACACACACACACACACACACACACACACACAGACAGACAGACAGACAGACAGACAGACAAAACAAAATAAAATGAATTCCTTTTGTTTCTGTTTTTTTTTTTTTTATAAATGTTCTACTGAAAAAGTCACCTATATCCTGATTGATCTGATCCTTATAGGTTGTTTTCACATGACGTCATTGATGACGCTTGAAATTCAGATGCAGGGCAGGATGGGATTGTTCTACATAGGAATTGCTATCAAAACATCAAAATATTTCTCTTTCATGTTGTTTATAATTGTTTAAATCTGCCAAAATAAGAAATGCCGAACAGCTTTTATAGACTTCCAAACTTTTTTACTCCTAAATGGAGGAAAAGGCGGCATGTAATAAACATTTATATGTGCAAACGTTTTTTGAACGCGATAATTTGTTTGACAGCACCAATAAAGATTATAAACAGGCCTAGCTATGTGTATAAATATGTTAGCGTGTTATATAAAAATCAGATACAAACACCACCACACAAAATCCAAGAGAATATAAATAATCGCTGCAATGAAATCTCCGTCTTGTTTTGCGATAATCCATGTCTTTACTAGGGTTTTGGTGGAATGAACAACTGTAACATGAATTTCTATATGGACAGCAGTGGGGAATGCTTGTTGATAGTAAGTTCATCAACAGAACATAAAAGAAATGCAATGCTTGCGACAAAACTAGATGGTTATTATTGTGGAGCACTTTTCCCCCTTATAAAAATAAATAAATAAAAAATAATGTAAACTACGCGTCCACACTTGTGTATGCTTTCATCTGTTATTTCATGGTGTCTGGAAGATATCTGCATGGGGGAAAAAACTATAGTAATTTATAACAAACATGTTTTTGAGTCACATAGTAAAGTGTGAAGTACAACTCTTTGTTAATTAATGCTATTGAATAATATAACATAGTTAACTGATAAACTTTAATAAATACTGTAACGTTAGTGTAAACTGTGGTGTATTGTGATGGTGTATAATTATAGAAACTGAAGCCTATTGAATAATTTGTTTATTACTACAGTAGTGTCAGACTACAGCAACAATATAACTACTATGACAGTTTAATTCAAGTAATTATATATAGTATGCTATAACTCTAGTATTTACCTAAGTATGTTTTCATTTAACGTAATAGCTTATGCAGTATCTACCGCTTCAATGACAGGCAAATATATTTTAGTTCAGTAGAAAACTCGGCCATCTTCATGATATAATGATCATGCCCAACGTATGTGGTTATTTTTTTATTTATTACTCCTCTAAAATATGGTATACATCGCAAAATTACGGACTTTCCTCTCTCTCACAATTAGTTTTTTACTTCCTGTCCTTCATCTGAATTTTGCGCGTAACCAGAACAGCGTGATAGAACACAACCTATTTTTTTCATTCCACCGATAAAGGGAAAGTCAGAGATTTGAAATGTATTCTGATGAACAGATAAACTCTCTCTGGTTCTGAGAATGTTCTGAGCGCTGGACTGCATGCATAATGATGAGAACAGCTGTCATCACGCAGCATGAGATATGGACTGAAACATGCTGACGTCCACAGTTAAAGAGAGGAAATATCTGGTTAACTGAGAGACCACTTCACCGCTGCTGTGTTCAAAGGTTGCGGCTTATGCTCGTAACAGTTTAATGGATTGTACACAAAGGCTCTTTCTGCTTAAATGGTCATGCTCTGGGGGAAAATCAAATTTACAGAATCGTTTATCATTCTAAAATTATCCAGATGTTTGTTTAAGGCACAGATAGCGCTATTATTGTCTGCGTGAACTGGTCACTTTGAGATTCTGGTTGAAGTTACTTGAAAAATTTCTCCTGTTAACCTGATTAAAAGCTTTCATCATGTTTAAAGTGTCCTATAAAGAAAATCTGGATCGAATACTAAGAGTTCAGTACATGGAGATGGCCATACCGTGAGTCTCAGACACCATTGTTTTCTTTGTTCTCATGTAAATTGTAAAACCCTGGTGGAAAACAGGCCAGAATACAATCAGAACACAATACAGACTATGTTGCTCACGGGGATATTCATTAGCATGCCCTCAACATTTTCATGCACTTTAGGTCACATTTTATTTCATCCAGAACTGCATTAGCAGCCGCATCATCAGGTGATCAGCAGCCAAAACACAGACAGATATGTTGCAAATGGGCTCATTGATATGCACTGTACATCAGCATTTGATTGGCCACAACGTTTCCTAGTGAGATTACAATAATGATCATGGTCCTCCATTTTTTTTTTTTTACGTTTATTCAAGTTTATATTAAACTTATTGCGTATGTGAGACTTTTAAATCCTTTTGACTAAAGCCAAAGCCAGTCACACTAGATTGTTTTCTATGCGTTGCTTATCAACAACTCAAAATGTGGAATACATGGAATATAAATTTAATTAGCTTCATTTAATTAGGTATGTTTAAATGTATCTTGTGTTCATTTATCATGTTTATTTTATTGAAAAATTTGCCAAGCATGTTTTAGGGTTGTCACGATGTTGGAATTCGTACCAATCAATACTGAAATTTAAAAAGCGTCCATTCCCCATTAACAGTTGAGCGCTGTTGAGCACATTCTTAAAAACCGCTGATTTGCCGTTGGGTTCACGTGCTCAACAGAAATGACTGTGATTGGCCGTGAATGGTCATCAGTTCACCAAACTCACCGCTGTTTACTGAGTGTAACCACGGATACAGGGACCCTGGATTGTTTCAAAGTCACAACGGTAAGCTGGTTTGTCTATGAGCTGACATAAGAGCAATCCACTGATGAATCGCAGCTTTAAAATGCTCCAGTGTCCCTGTATCTGTGTTTACACTCAGTAAACAGCGGTGAGATTGATGAACTGATGACTTTCACGTCATTTCTGTTAAACACATGAACATAATGGGAAATCAGTGCTGTTTAAGAAGGTGCTCAACAGCGCTTAAATGTTAGGGGGAAATGGACATTTTTTAAAATTCAAATATCAATTGGTACCGAATTCCAGTGTCGTGACAACCCTGGTATGTTTGTATGTTTAAGGCAACAAACACAACTGCTGAGTACAATAAGTGTGCACTCAGTATAAAATGCACTTTAAAGAATCGTGTCAGGTCTTAATGCCATTTTACTGAAGTGAATGAACAGCAACGAACTAAATGAATTACAATGAACTAGATGATTAAACATCTGTTCATGCAGCGGATGATATATATGTATTTAAAATTATAAATTAATTTTAATCCTGATTGGTTTTTATTTTCATTATGACTTCAAAATACAACACAATACAACCCAGTCGATCGCTTTTGTCAATTTTAATTATAATTTAGCTTCTATTTTATCCACAATACAACTTTTCACCAAAATAGGTTACTTTTGTTAATTTATATTAGATGGCTCACTCACTCCATGTAGGTAAAATAAACCTCTCCACCCCTCCAAGTTGAAAAGATTTAACAGTACATCTACTCCGTTTGTTAAAATAATTTTTGACATATTAAGTGTGATTATTTTGCTCTTATTTATTTCAGTACATCGTGTGTTAAGGAAGAGAGAGCAGACAAGGAAAGCAGTGCTCATTAATATTCATGATCATCCCAAATATGGTCAATAAGGACCTTATGATTATACAGGGTATTTATGGGATAATAAATGAGTATATAAACTATTTCTGGAGATTTTTAAATTGACATAAGCCACATTCCTATGTGTAGATACCATAGAACAATATAACTTATTGAATCAATGCAGCATATGGCACCTTTAACTGGAGGAATCTTTCATATAATTCTTTCATATACTTATCTTTCAAGTATACAGTATGTCAAGAGGAGTCTGCATACCACAAGTGGGGAACAAATTTAACTCTGTTTTTTTTAGTTTATTCTCTATGGATTTAATAAAGAAATAATTTCTAAGACAACTTAATTAGCCTTAATAAAATGATCAGGGTTCACACAGTCAAAACTAACAAACAAAAAAAATCATCTAAACTAACCAAAAACAAGACACTTTTAATGTCAGTCCTGATATTGCTCTTTATAGTTCACTGCAAATGTCAGAAATGTGTTTGCTTGCAGCAGATCTTTGTTTTGGTTTCGTTTTCCTGATGCTGTTTTGATTTCTTTACATATTTTCTGAGTTTTGCGTTTTCAACACAAATACCATCACATGTACGCATAAATGAGTGTCTCTCCTAGCTTACAGAAATCAAAACTCAAGTATGGTTTAATAGCCAATGAAGCAGGCAATTAAAATCAAATTGAGTCTGGAAGAACACAATTTTATTAACTCAAAGTCTTGTCTACAAACATTGAATTCTTTTAAGCTGGATTTTATTATTATCACATCCCATTATTATTGACATTTTTATCAAAGCTAATGAACTACAGGGACAATGTTATAAGATAGTATTCTGCTGGATCCCAGGACATGTTGGACTGTTTGGAAATGATCAAGCCGACAAAGCTGCCAAAACAGCCCTAACAGGAAAGCTAAAGGAGTGTAAACTCCCACTTTAAATTTAAAGCCACTAATAAAAGGCTACATTTTTAACAAGTGGCAAGCAGAAGGTGATCAGTGCTCAAAAAAAGCTTTTTGAAAACCAGCCTGAAGTAGGAATAAAATCTTTTTTTTTTTTTTTAACTCAAGACATAATGAGATTGTTTTTAGAAGATGCCGTATATCGGACACACAAGACTTGCACATGAACATTTACTCAAAGCAGAAGAACCCCCAAAATGTCAATATTGCAACAAAAATCATACTGTTAAACATGTTCTTGTGGAATGCCCTATTTTTAACATTATCAGACAACGGTTTTTATCTGGAGAGACTTTAAATGAAATATTTTTCAATGTGAATCCTTCTAAACCTTAAAAACAGTTTTAGATTTTGTCTTATATATTATCATTATTATTATTATGTATTTTTATCTTGTTTATTTATTGCTGTTGATAACATTTTCAATTGTTAGAATAGTTTTATAATTATAGAAAAGTGTTATTTATCAAGTGTGGTAAACTTGATCTTTTAGCCATAGAAGCTGATTGTTGTTTTGCTTTTTTTGTAATTGTTTAAATTAAACTTACAATATAGATACCGGTCATATGCATTAGGGCTGCTCAGTTATGGGAAAAATCATAATCACGATTATTTTCATCATAATTGTAATCATGATTATTCAAAACGATATACAGTTGAAGTCAAAATTATTCACCCTCCTGTGAATTTTTGTTTTTTTTTAATTTATTATTATTTCCCAAATAATGTTTAACAGAGCAAGGAATTTTTCACAGTATTTCCTACAATACTTTTTCCTTCTGTAGAAATTACTTATTTGTTTTATTTTGGCTTGAATAAAAGCAGCTTTAAATATTTTGAAACCCATTTTAAGATCATTATTATTAGCCCCCTTAAGTAATATTTTTGATTGTCTGCAGAAGAAACCGCTGTTATACAATGACTTGCCTAAATACCCTAATTAAGCATTTGAATTGCACTTTAAGCTGAATGCTTGTATCTTAAAAAAATCTAGTAAAATATTATTTACTGTCATAGCAAAGATAAAATAAATCAGTTATTATAAATGAGTTAAAACTATTATGTTTAGAAATGTGTTGAAAAAATCTTTCCGTTAAACAGAAACTGGGGGGAAAGGGCAGCTAATAATTCAGGAGGGCTAATAATTCTGACTTCAACTGTATATATACAGTTATTTTCCTCCCTGTAAATAAGGAAAGGGAAATAAGTACAATAGAATAAACATATGAAACAAAATGTGCTTTAAGCATCTTCACTGTAAGGAAAAAACTTTAATTATTGCTACAAAAGTCCTCCAGTTAAGAGCAGTGAGTGATTTTCTCCTTTTATTGTTTGAATAATAATAAAACAGTCTGCAGCAGGAATATTGTGCGCTGTCACTTTAAGAGCAGTACTGGTCTGATTTATAGTTTCACTTTCACTTGTCTTTTAGTTCTCAACTCGTTTGTATATTACATAAATACGGGTTAATATGAATGATCACTAAATGCCGCACAAATTTGCATGTATTTGATCATTAAAGCACCTACATTAAGATGACTTTAGATGTGTGTGCTCTGCTCGTCTCTGAGGCTGAGTGCGCACACACGACAGCATGCGGTCTCTTTCGCACTTTAAAAACGTGAATGATTCGAATGTACATGAATGAATGATGCGCATCCTGTGCTGCAAAAGTGACATTACAGTGCATGCTTTTAGTAATTGTCACGTAAAACTGAGCTTTGCAGAGCAACAAATGTGTACAACTGGAAAAGGGGTGGTATATGATGCAATAATCGTTTTATCTCGATTTAATATTATTTTCATAATCTTTAGAAGCCAAAATTGAAACTGAATTTTTTGATTAATTGCACGGCCCTAATATACATTAAACAGACTCTTGCAAATTAATAAATAAACTCATCCAGCATTGACTGAAAATATAGTGAGAACTGTGGAAACCCTCAACGTTGTGTACATCAGAGTTTGTATTTAAGAGAAATGATCAACTGTGAGTTGAATGTCATCAGTAATTGTGAACATGTGCTGTAGGTGCCTAGTCTGAAGTTGCCTTAGTCCAGGACACAGCAGACCAGGATGGCTCTAATAGAGGGGGTGGGTGATGAGGTCACCCTGCTCTTTGGAGTGGTGTTCCTGGTGCTCGTCCTGGTTCTGGCCTGGGCCTCCACTCACACTGTTGAACCCCCTGAACACCTCCTCTCACCCAGCCCAGGGACCTCACCCTCCACAGAGACTGACAGCCAGGAGCCGCTTCCTACGGGAAACACGGACTCATCGCATGGCGGAGTCAGGGATGAGGATGATAAGAGTGAGCCTGGAACAGAAGCGGGAGCTGCAGGACAGTCATCTGATGGTAGTAGGGCAGGTGGAGGTGATGGAGGCCTCCTGGATGACGCAGGGATTGGGAGTGACGGGTTGAGGCATCGAGAATCAGCAGGTCCCTCGACTCATCCTCCAGAAAGCACCCCAAGTGCCACACAACCTTCAGCCGAAAATGCAGCAAGTGACACCCACAGAAACATGGTGCTCAGGCTGAAGTTCTTGAATGATACGGAGAGGACAGCGCAGGTCAATCCTCAAGACACCATTGGCTATATTAAACGGTAAGCAAATCATTTTTGGAATCAAATATTTAATTTATTTCACTGATTACAACAGATGGAAATGTAGTGAAGAAAGGGTTGTGCAATTTTACATTCATCTAGTATAGTCCAGTTGATCCTTTACCCATTAAAGGTCCCGTGAGGTGCTTTGAAATGTGCTTTTTTATTTTTATTCGATGTTTGACGTAATCTCAACTGAAAAATAAAATGAGGATGGGACATAGAGTAGCTCCTACCCTTTAAAAAAACAGCCAACAGTGTTTTGTTTTATCGCAGCTCTACTAGTGCGAGTGATTTGAGCTCAAGTGCATCAAATGAAAAGCAAATGATAAGCGTCTTGAAGAGGGCGGGGCATGTCAGACACTAGAGAGCGTTTGGTTGGTCAAGATTTGATGAGAAACTGAATAATTTGATGAGGTGACCTGAATAAAATCGTTGATCCATTTGGCAGAAGTGACAAACTACAAGCTTTACATGTTTGTATCGGTTTTATATCTTCTAAACATGAATTTTGTCATTGTTTTGTACCAGTGTATAGATGTCTGAACACAAACATACTGATACTAACATGTAAAAAATGTTATTTTAATTTCACTGGACCTTTAATCTACTAATACACTGCTTGTTTGTTTGTCAGACAAAATAGCTGAAAGCAAAGGTAATATTAATGTACTTAATATCTGCATTATGATTGGTTAAATTGCCTATAAATTGAACATCTGAGCAGTTAATAACAAAAGATATACCGTGACCTCGCATTGTTTCCATGTCGCTTCCCACATTCATTTGGTTAAGACGTAGTTGTTGTCGATTCTTCCTATTTTAAAGTCATGCAGTGTGAAACCCCGTGTCGCCGATTCATCTTGCAGTTTAAACACAGCACCGACGGAAGGCTATGCCAGAGAGTCATGCAGCGTGAAAACATCTGTGACATGACTACTTTAAAAATCCTGCAGTCTGAACTCGGCATAAGTGATGCTCAAGCACTGGTCATTAGGGTTGGGTACCGAAAACCTGGTGTCATTATAGCACCGGTACCTTTGTAACTGGTATGTACCGGATCAAAACAGCATATGAATTTCGGTGCCACTGGTGCTGCAACAAGGACGTAAGAAGCATCAAGGGGTGCATCAAAGGCACACATAGGTACGCGTTGTCACACCATCTTTAAACATTTAATCCTAAACAACTTTGAGGAATATGGACAGGCGATGTCAGGCGTTTGTTCTGGTTGCTCAGGGAATGGACGCACACAGTACAGCGTATTCGGTGAGCGAGAGCAACTCTCTTCAGATGAGACACTGCTCGCTGCAGAGCCATTTGAGCTCCAGCGAGGAGGAGCTTGAGCTCTCGCTCCTCCTGTAAGCTGTTTTAATCAAGTGGTGCTCACTGCAGAGCCACTTGGGCAGAGCTGAGCTCCAGCAAGGGGGAGCTTGAGCTCCAGCTCCTCCTTCCTTGCACTTCTTCTTCGAGTGATGTCACTAGGGGTTGGGGTTAGGGGTGGGGTGGGGTGGTTGTATGCATTAAAACAGCTTATAGGAGGAGGAGCTCAAGCTCAAGCTCCCACTTGCTGGAGCTCAAGTGGCTCTGCAGCAAGCAGTGTCTCGTTTTAATGCGTACACCCACCCCACCCCTAACCCCCAGTGACATCACTCGTAGAAGAAGTGCAAGGAAGGAGGAGTTGGAGCTCAAGCTCCCCCTTGGTGGAGCTCAGCTCTGCCCAAGTGGCTCTGCAGTGAGCACCACTTGGGGGGCTTTAGATCAACACGCATGATCGCGTTAATCAAATTTGCTTAATCTAAGCGTTCTAAAGCATATTTACAAGCAAGGATTCTGACACTGGAACGTGAAGCAGATGCTTTACAAAAGTTGCGTGTAAGGGGGAAACACATCAAACGTAATGACACATTGGCATTGCGAAATGCAGAGTTTTTTTCTTTCCATTTAACTTGCGGTATCAAATTCCATTATTAGAGCACTCTTCCACTAGTCCCCGTGTCAACAAGCTTGCACCCCGCCCCCCTAAATTTGGACGCGTATTTTTGTGTCAAAACGCCATGGAGAAGCGAGATCAGCCATCGGTGGCAGACTGCGGAGACATGACCGAGGCCTCTGCGCGCTCTAGGTGAATCTTGGGCACTCGCTCCCGTGCACACTTGCTCTCTCTGTCAGTGACGGTACTGCGTGCATTAGCCTAGTTCCCCGCATTCGTCAGAGGTTGACGCCCAAATGACACGGGTAATAGCGATTTTTACACTTTTAATATAGGAAGTCCTCTGCTATGCAGGGACCATTATTAATCAGAAATCTAGTGTACAAAGTTTTACGTTAGGAAATGCAGTATTGAATTTACAAACTGTCGGCAAGTACCAAAGAACAGATGTAACACATTGATCAAATGTAGTTTTCAGTCACGCTCCTGTTAGTCATATTCAACTCGTTTAGTTTTGCCTTCATTCATTTTTGATTTCTGTCTTCAACACGATTTACAACACATTTTTAAACAACAGTTTAACTAACTAATATCTACTTTTTTATCTTCCCCATGCTGACAGTCGGTGCATAACATATTACTAGTTATAAATAACATTTTACCTTTTACACCTTGATCATATTATTGTCTTATTCAGATAAAGGCAAATCATTAGATAACTGATAACCATGTAAACATAGACACAAGCCCAAATCCTAGAAAAAAGGAGTTCAGTATTTTGATGACAGCTTTTCCACAGGTTAGCAGTAAGCTAATGTAATTTAATAATGCAAATCTTAAAATTATGCTAACCAACAAATGATCAAAATAAATATATTAATGTTATTCAAATAAATAAAATATGAATTGATGTTTACTTTAAACTTTAATTGTATTGTTCTATTAAATTTTTTTCTTTTTTTTAATGATTTTGTCAAATAAATGATTTTTCAAAAGTCATCCACAATAATTTTGTGGCTCAAAAGTATCGGTTCAGGCACCATTTTGGCACCAGTACCATTTTAAAAGTATCTATTAGCACCGGTATTGAAATAACCCCAAACGATACCCAACCCTACTGGTCATGAATTTTATTACATTTAATGTTAGCCTTTTAAGTAAGTCAACGTTTTACTTAAAAGATTCAAGAATAAGGCAAAATGTGTTAGTTTAAAGTAGCAAGTTAATGATTGGAAAACCACCTTTGTCTTATGTGAACTTGCAAATTACTAGAATTGTAGACATTGTTAGAATTGTCAAATGTTAACCCAGAATTAAGCTACAATAAGTTTCCTAACTCAATTCAGTTTCAACTCAAATTCAACACCTCAGTAGAATTTTGGCAGGCATTCCCAGATCATTTGGGCTTCTGTTTTTACACTTTCAGCACTTTTTTTTTAGTTTCTGCTGTTTATTGGATTTTTGCATATGGATTGTATCCTTGGCTACCCACTGAATTAATGTCACTAAGCAACATATACACTTTTGTCAATCAATATAAAGCTTCTTCCAAGAAATTGTCTGCAGCATCAACCCACACACATAAAGTTACTGGCCAGAGACCTTTTGTTCTTATGCCTGTGTGTAGCACCATGCTTTCAGTCAGAAGAGTGAACCAAAAAAAAAAAAACCTGAGCCTCATGAGACACAATTATTCAATCTCACAAGCAGAAGCCATTGTGTTCAAATCAGGCAGAATGTTCTTCAGCATCTACTGGAAACATGAGGGTTTGAGCGTGTGGGAGTCCACATCATGTTTTCTGTAGGTGAATGCACGCTTTCGTTAGACGAGAGGTCAGATTGGAGAGTTTCAGTTTTGTAAAGTTTCTCATTGGGAAGATTATATGTGTGTATTTCTGCTGTTCAGTGACTGCTTGTTACATTTGTTGTGCCGTTTTCATCTGTTTTGAATGGAATTTAAGCATTGCTGAGCAGCTGTACGAAATACCTACATTCTCTGCAGAGGATAGTATTTGAAAACGGTATTTAATTCAGTTTTTGAAAACTGTCCAGAGGTTCCAAACTTGCCAAAAATGTTTTATTAAAATAGTTTAAATGCATCCACTGAGCAGTTTTAGATGACAACGTTTTAATTTCTTTTGGCATTTCTGCACCGTGCGCATTGATTTGTACTGTCATGTGCAAGAAATGTAAACATTTATAAAATTTAACTTCTTAATGTTTTTGTCTTTATGTATTTAATTTCTTATTTAACCAGGAAAGTCCCATTAAGAGACAATATCTCTTCTACCAGGGAGTCCTGGTCAAAACAGGCAGCATAGGACAGAATTACAGAAAAATACATATCAATAAACCATAATCAATTATTAAAACATTCTCAATAGACAGACTTTAAAATATTTTTAAATATAGTGAGAATGGGGCAGCACAGTGGTTCAGTGGTTAGCATTGTCGCCTCACAGCAAGAAGGTTGCTGGTTCGAGTCCCGGCTGGGTCAGTTGGCATTTCTGTGTGGAGTTCTTCCCGTGTTTGCGTGGGTTTTCTCTGGGAGCTCCGGTTTCCCCCACAGTCTAAAGACATGTAGTACAGGTGAATTAAATAAACTAGATTGGCCGTAATGTATTTATGTGAATGACAGTGTATGGATGTTTCCCAGTACTGGGTTGCAGCTGGAACGGGATCCGCTGTGTAAAACATGCTGGATAAGTTGGCAGTTCATTCTGCTGTGGCGACCACAACCCCTGATAAATAAAGGTACTAAATGGAAAATAGTGATAGAGGGTGGAGATTTCATATGTGATACATTGTCATGATTTGCTTATTCTCTGCAGCTAATAGAAGTGGAGTCATTCAGTGTCTAATCAACCTTCCACACAAAGTTCTTTTTTTTCAGATAGAAAAGATGAAAGAAAAATAGAATAGAAGAAAAAAAAATAGAAGAAAGGAAAAATAATCATTGTCATGGATTTGAAGTCATCCACTGATTTTGTAGAGTGATTAAAATGCTATTTACATTTGGGATTTGGAGCTAATTTGCTGTGTAGTACAGTGGCTGTAGAAAGATGGCAGCATCATTATTTTATTTTTACACAGAAATTGGTAGGTGTATAAGTAAAATCTGTTGACTTCAGCAGTCTTGTTGCATTATGTGCCAATAGTGACAGTTCAAAAAAAGGGGAAAGTAGTTCTTGCATTATTTGTATTTCTTAAACTTGGCATGCCAGCAACTAAAGTACTAAAGATCTTTTCTTCCAGTCTTTGATTTTGGTTCTAAATAAACCTTTGCTTTGGTGTTATTGTCATTTCCATAGATCTTATAATCATGTTGTAATGCTTCCTGTTACAGGCATGAGTGCGCATGACACTCAGATATGTTCTGCAGTTGTTTTGATAGAAGGATATCATTTCTCTTTTTTGAGCTGTTCCTCTTTTAAAGCTGTATACACACATTTGGTTTCTGACCACTGAAACTGTGTACATGTACTGTTGGAGCCGTACTGAGATACCAATATATTTGTGAATGAAACTATAGAGGGGAAAAACTTTTCTGAATTGTCAGTGTTGACATTATGCATTAATGATTGCTGAAGTCAACAGTTTTTAGAGACCTACCAATCTCTAAAAATAAAATAATGCTGTCATTTGCCTAAAATCATTTTTACTCGCAAGTAATTTGGCTCTAAATCTAAGGTGAGTTGCCATTTTGACCCGCTTTTTAAAACTGAATTACTCTGTAAATAAAAAAATGTGGCATTTAATATTTTTGCTTTCATCATTATAAATGTTTATCTTTATTTTTGATATCTTAAAAAAAAATCTAAAATATGAGTCAGTGATTAACATTGAACATTAGTTGATTTAACACCAATTTGACCAATAGATTATACTTGTTCACTTTAAAAGAATAAAACTAAGCCGCTTTTTTAGAAACCACCAAAAATTGTCCCATTTGTTTTCCCTTTATACATGCTTCATCTGAACTTCAAAATGTTGTTCTGACTTTTCATTTGCACTCACTGGAAAAAACGTATTTAAAGATGATTCCTTGCATTAACAATTTTTTTTTTAGTTAAGTGGTTGTAAACAATTTATTTGCGCTGAATTTAAACAAACAAATTAGATTGACCATTACTAGATTTAATTTGTTATTTTAAACTCAACACGTATAAATTGTTTGCAACAGTTGTTGCAGACAGACATTTTTTCAGTGCTGTCACGTGGGGTAATTATGATTTTATTATCATAAAATATATTATGATTATAATTAGCATGTAATTTTATTGCTAATCTGTAGAGTGTACTCAAGTACATTCCCAACCTTGTCTCTCAATCCGAGCCTGAATCATCCTGGAAAATGACAGGGGCTGCATTTACACAGCAAGGTTCAAGGGAATCAATTCCAATTTTTTTCTCCCATGTGGCAAGGATGGGATTCGGCCCATGTACGTGTACGCAGGAAAAAATCACATGGATTCCAATTTACTCAAATCAGATTCAGGGCTTGTTCATATGTGAAAATTAATCCGATATAAATCTGATCCGTACCCTAGTGTCTACAGTGTAAGCAGGTAGATCGGATTTTCACCTGTTAATGCGAGTCACGCATCATTAAAAACTGACTTCAACAGACTTCAGTCGCAAACCTTAAATCTCATACACGAGGGCTAAAAAAGCTTTTATATTCTCATGTAGCACAAGTATTTAAGCATGTTAACGAGAGAGAGAGAGAGAGAGAGGGGAGAGAGAGAGAGCATACTAATAACTAATAACTAATATAAAGCTATTGCATACATCACATGCATAAATCACGCCATAGACATTACATTAAGATGCCTTCAGCTTTAAAAAGGCCTAGATTAAAAGATGGCAAAATGTAAGGCAAAAATATCTAAAATCAACCCTGGTTTTGATCCAATTTGTGATCGGTGTCGACAAGCTCCAGCCACTCTTCTTCATACTTTCTGGCTTTGTCCAGCGCTAAGCACTTTTTGGGCATCAATTTTTAAATCAATTTCTGAATGCTTTCTTTTAGATATTGAGCCATGCCCCCTAGTAGCATTATTTGGACTTAACCCTACAAATGTTTCTTTGTCATCTACACAATCAAATGCACTTGCTTTTTGTTTAATAATTGCTAAAAGGCTTATAACACTAAACTGGAAAAATCCTTCCCCACCCAGTTACATACATTGGATGCATGATCTGATGCAGTCTATGCAAATAGAAAAGATTAGATATACAGTTTGCGGTGATACTGAAAAATTTGACACTATCTGGCAACCATTCCTCTTACACTTTAAAAATAAAAATAATAAATAAATAAACATGTATATATGTATGTGTATTTGTATGCAAGTATATAGCTGACTTATCTTCCCTACCCCTGGTTTGGTTATGAGTGGAGAGTGTGTTTTTTTTTTTTATTTTTTATTTTTTTATTTTTTGTTTTTTATATATATATTTTATTATTATTTTATTTTCTACTGCTGTACCCTTTGAGTATTTGTATTTATATATTCTCGGCACTGTTGTTGTTGTTTTTTTGTTTTGTTTTTTTCCTTAATGCATGAATATGTAACTATATTTTATTCAGAGAGAAAGAAAAAGTGAGCAAAATTGTATTTTACCTCCACATTGGATCAGTTGATGTCTACTGATTCTGTGTATCTGATGCTGTGGCTCTCTGACTAACATATTTTAATAAAAACAGAGTTAAACTAAAAAAAGATGGCAAAATGAGAACTTTTCTTTCTTGAACAATAGTAAAACAACTTGTCAAAAAGAATTTTTTCAAAATGTAAACCCTGTGAACATTAAATACAAGAATGGAGAAAAGGGCGCACTTTTATTATCAGCTGTCAGTCAGCGCCTGCTCTTTTTTTTTTTTTTTTTCCTGGTCATTGCACCTTTGATGTGTGCTGTGTAAATGCAGACAATCAGACACAAGTCACTTTTAAAAGATGATGTAAGCAGGTCAAGAAAAAAATTAGATACAGTCACAAAATCAAAATTGACCATCAAGATCTGAAGTGTAAATGCAGCCAGAGAGATATGCGATAATTCTGGCATGAATTTTCAGGAGAAAAAAACACTACACACTGCATCTATTTTGGGTTGAAAGAAGTGTTGTCAAACAGGAACGTATTAATCACAGCATTAAAGAGCTTGTCATTGGCCCTAGTCCAAACAACATCTTATTCCCTTCTTTTTGCAGCACATTGTATTTGTAACCTATATTTCTCTGACCAAGTTTTATGCAGCATAGCCTAAAAGTCTTGAAATTCGTAGTTTAATATGCTTACATCAGTCACTATTATTGTGAACTCTGATTCAAGTGGCCCAGAGTAAGTGTAGGTGTTGATATTTGCGCGTAAATAAACTTGTGTGCTTAATTGTGTTTTCAGGACTTACTTTGCTGGACAGGAGCACCAGGTGCGTCTGATATACCAGGGCCAGCTCCTTCAGGATGACGCTCAGACGCTGGCCTCTCTCAACCTGGCCGACAACAGTGTTTTGCACTGCCACATCTCCCAGCATGCCACACGGGCCATGCCTGCCGGGGCACGGGCTGCTGACCAGGTGCATGTGGCGCTCAATGTGGGGAGCCTCATGGTGCCTCTGTTCGTGCTCATGCTGTCTGTGCTCTGGTACTTCCAGATTCAGTACCGGCAGTTCTTCACCGCACCTGCCACTGCCTCACTGGTGGGCATCACCATCTTCTTTAGTTTTGTTGCGTTTGGGGTGTACCGTCGCTGATGACTGGTTCTGTCCACTCATATTCACCATACACGTGTTTGCACGCATATGGAAACACATTCGTTGCACTTACTCACTTATCAGTGCCAGTGGCAATGTCTTCTGGGATTTCTGGACTTTTCAGGTTCGCTGAAGGCTGTGATTTTGGAGGAACATCTCTGAGGTCATCTATCTCTCTCTCTCTTTTTTTGGTTTGTTATTGCGGTTTTCTTTTGTTTGCCATTTTTCATCTGCACCAAGTTTCTGCTTGTCACAGATAGGATTATGCTATATATTTGATTTTTAAAAAAGAAGACTAGAGATGCTTATTGTGCCTGTCCTCCTTTTTTCTTTCCCCCTCCCCTATTTTTTTAATTGTGTGCATGCTGCCAGTGTAAAACTGGGGCTTGCTTGTAAGAGGGTGTATGAATTGATGGTGTTCGAGTTTCAAACAGGGGCTCGTCTGGCTGTCTGCCGGACTCCAGCTGTAGTAAAGCAGGTCGGGTTGAGCTGCTGTTATTCGTTGGGACAATTACAATAATTTGTGTACAATAAGGCTTTTGGAGATATAATCTATTAAATCATTCTTTTATTTACTGCTGACTGGTTTCATTTCTGAAATACCCAAGCGGTGCTTGTGATTCGGGTTTTCCTGAAGGTAGTAGATACTTGGGATACTTTTAGACCTCCAAGCCAAATCTTTAAAAGCTGTTGATATAGAAATGATGAAAAAGTCTTTTAAAAACTGTGTTTAACAGAATTATGCACATTTTCCACATGTCTTGGTAAATTAGGAGTAAATAAACAGTCAATTAACTTTTTTTTGGTATGTTATATCTAAGCATAGGACGATAACTGTTTTCAAGGTATACCGCAGTTTGGAA
This sequence comes from Danio aesculapii, assembly GCF_903798145.1. Lineage (NCBI taxonomy): Eukaryota > Metazoa > Chordata > Actinopteri > Cypriniformes > Danionidae > Danio > Danio aesculapii. The sequence goes on along the minus strand of NC_079436.1, from coordinate 32,153,383 downwards.
TAGTCAAGGTTTTAAAACCGCCAATTTTCTGCTATACTGTTCCTATGGTATATGTAAGGTATTTTTGTTGTTGTTGTTTTTTTACGTTTTGTTTTTTAGGACAACAGTCTCTCCAGCAGAAAAAGGTATCCAAAGATGTCATTTTAAACTGTAAAGAAATCAGTGTTTTTAAAACTAATGAAGACAGCAGAAATCAATGTTTTATTTGAACTATTTAGCCTGACATCTTTACTGTCCCAAAATATAAAAAAAAGGATTAGAAAATGTTTAATAAATAAAATACATTGTGTTCGGAAAAGGGGATTTAGTTTTTTACCCAGATGTTTAAAAAGAATATATTTTAGAGCAGTAATCGCAATACTGTGAAACTGTGGATTTTTTATCAAAGGTTATCATACCATCAGAATCTTACGCCTGCCCATGCCTAATTATGTCTTTATATTTCAAAACCTTTTTAGATTACTTTTAACAACCTGTTATTTCACGTTGTTTAAAGTTTACCGGCGTCCTAGCAAAAAAAGTATGGGTGTAGTCCATTGTATTTACACGGAAACTCATAAAGTGTAAAAGAAAAAGGGAAACTGTAGCAGCACAATTGATCTTCTGAAAATTGTGTGTTTTGCTTTGTTTAAAATCTGCTTTTTTTATTTTAGTTAAATGTTTTATTGGGGAAAAAGTGTTCTTGTGCTTCATTTCTTTATAAATGCCACTTGTTATGTCATACTGTTACAAAATGAAATTCATGCATTATGAATCAGTTTTTGGGCCACTGCATGCATAAATGTGTGCGGGGAGGTTACAAATGTATTTAAATGTAATCTGTGAGCCTGGACCACAAAAACAGTCTAATGTTGCACAGAAATGTTTTAGCAATAACCAAAATTACTGATTTTTGTAAATTTGTTTTTAGAATATTATGCTAAGCAGATCATGCTCCATATATGCATTTTAAATGTCATACTGTTAATATATCAAAATTTAATTTTTAATTAGTTGTATGCATTGCTAAGAACTGAATTTGGACAACTTTTAAAGTTCCAATGAACCAGAAGCTGCAATACTTTATTAGTATTGTGACGCAGTTCCTAAAGAAACGGAATATTAAATGAGCACATAGTGGGCGTGGGTTGTTTTTTTTTACCGCTGGCTGAATGGATGTAGAAAAATAGGTATTTCATTAAGAAAGATGCGGAAAGGGTTTTTAGAAGAGTTGTTACAACCTAGCAGACTCCCCCATTCACCAATTCTGTCTGTTTGTTGTCAAAATTAACAGTTTAACCAAGTATATTAGCCACGCCCATTACCTCAAAATCACAAAATCTGATCATTTAACTGAAAACAAACAGAAAGTGCATTTTAAGATTTCAATTAAAGATATCAAGGGCAAACTATTTTTAATGACATGCACAGATGAATTGTCCACCACAAAGCTAGCAAAGTGAGCTAACAAAATCATATGGTTAGTTTTGATTTCTTGGGGACTTTAAAGGTAATTTCCTCAATATTTACATAATTTTTTTGAAGTCTCAGATTACAGATTTTCAAATTCTGTCTCGGGCCAATAATTGTCCGATCCTAACAAACACAAATAGACTGTAAAATTATTTATTCAGCTTTTAAGTGTTTAGGTTTAATTTCTAAATGGGGTATATATATGCACACAGACTTTTAATTTCAGCCAGCCAGCCTCAGCGCTTCCTGTGAACTGGCTTTTCATTATGAATTGACACGTTTAAGATCTGATTTCTTTAAAAATCAGTGATCCTCACTGCCTGATAGATATATGAAATACAGTGTATCTCAGACCAGACAAGAAGCACTGCATTAAATTCCATTTTCCCCCATCATGTCTTTAAAATATGATTGCTTATTTTATCCCGTTATTTCCAATAGACTTTCTGCACTCGCCTGCTTATCCTGCAGGCAATCCTGATCCTATTTTGCTGAATGTAGTTACATTACAACATGGACGTTGTGAAAGGAGCTTTATGAAATTGAAAATAGTCAAATTAAGCTTTCACCGGAAGTGTATCATTGGCTGAAAACATTAGCTGTGCATATACCCATTATAACTGGTTTTGTGGTCCAGGGTCACATGTAGCCTACATTTGGGTAACAGTTAACGTTAGCCTACAAATCGGCATCGTTTCACTTCACATTTGAGACTAAAATCATTAAGGACTCGTCTGATTTGCAGTGAAGGATATATTTGAATACATTAAAGACAATTCCCTTCATTCCTACAACAGTGTGTAAGCCTTCAGACGTCTGACTCAGACATAAAGCTCGCTTCCGTTTACAGTAGTTTGTCGACGTTCCCTTACAGCTTCATTGAATGGCTCGTGTCGGACCGGACGATCCCCGCGCCTGCGCCGCTGCGTCTGCCGCACTCGCCGCCGCCAGAACCCGACTGAAATCACAGACACACGGGCCTTCCTCGCCAGCATCCCTCCATCCAGCGCTCATTCCCAGGGGAGGGGGGAGTAGCCGAGAATCTGTCTGGAAACACGGAGAAGTTGCCGGACGTCGAGCGCTTGTAATCCAGTGGTTTCACATCTCCTCAGCTCAACCGAGAGCATCAAACTTGCGGGAATGGAAAGAAAGGTAGGAATGCAACGCCATCGCATCGCGGCGCAGCGTCATTAAATTATCCGCTTCAGTCTCCACGCCAAATGCGTTTGTAGCAGTCATGCTCTCAAAGCGTTTATTCTTCGAATGCTAAGATCGACATTTAGTCCATTATGCTGAGGTAATTTTGCTGTTTTAATTAATTGTGACTGATTAGTAATTTTATTAGACCATAAACAATCGCGCGCGGTTGATGGACACCTGTCAATTTAATTACTCACGGCATTACGTTTATTGATTGTTGAAAACGCATAATTTTTTATTATTATTTTCCTTTTATGACTCAACAGTTACGAATATATACAGAATTCTTTGTCTGGACATAACTAACATCCATTTGTCAAAACTTCCAGCTGTCTTGATGTCTCTTGTAACTTCTGAACATCCATTCTGAGCACAGCATTTACACCTCATTGTGTGTCTGTATTCCTGCAGACTGTGTTGTTCGCAATACTGAAGTTTGTAATTCCAGTAGAGGCCTTTTTTTCAGATATACCACAGCACATTTACCCCACCACAAGCACAAGGCTATTCAGTCTGGGTGCGCTTCTCTCATGAAGAGACCTTAAAATGTAGGACTAGAAAGCGTACTAAAACAAAAACGTGCTCACAAAGAGGAGTATAATTGAGCTTTTAATTCTGCTTGTGCACATGGATAACTGAGCTCATGTCTTTCCAAAATCTGTGTTTGCCCCCCTCCAGCACCCCTCTCACTCTGATTGAATGGGACATTGCCACCCTCCTGTATTAGCCTTTATGGGGGTCCCTAAAGGGGGTATTCTACCAAAGGAGGAGATTTTTCTTCCTCTTAAGGCTGTGTGATTTGGCAGACTATTGCAAATCATTACAAAGCTACAGTTTATTTTAACTGCTTAAAAATACTTAAATGTTTATATATATATATATATATATATATATATATATATATATATATATATATATATATATATATATATATATAAATAATAATAATAATAATAAAAATGACTGTTTAAAAAATGGCTTTTCTCACATTTTCTTGCTATTAACCATTAATCTTGTTATAATTTTGGCATTTTCTTGTTATTAATTCTTTGGTTAAATGCTCTAAATGTCTATTAGTGCTCTAAATAACAGAAGTGTTTTTTTTTATTTTGTCAAACACAGCCAGAGAAAGTTTAAATTTAATATTTTTAAATTTAATAAGTTTTAAATTTAATATTTACATCTACCAGCCTCTGGAAGTCCAAAGACATGTTTTCACCCCAAATAGTACTCTATATGGTGTGTATGTACTGTAGTACTTTAGTCATCTATTGAGTCTTTTTATGAAATGAGTCTTTTTTTTAAACTTTTTTCACTTAAATCTTTCTATTATTTTATCAGTTTTAATTTTTTAAAATTTAAATACTTTAAGATTGAATCACCAACTTATCCAGCTTATGTTTTAGAGAACATGCAAACTCAACACAGAAATGCCAACTGACCGAGCTGGGGCTTGATTTATTTGTAAATTAAATTTTAATTTAAACATTAAGTCTCGTTTGTGTTTTAATATTCACAAGACCAGACATGCCCAAAGTAGGCCCATTGTAACTTTTGATTGGCCCACCATTCTATCTCAGAAGAGAGGGAGAATGATGGACATGCAAAATGCCTTTATCAGAGGTCTTCATTTCTAATTTGACTCTTAATTTGCTAAGCTACAAAAAAGCAAACTGAAATTACATGTTTTAATTAGATGTTGTGAATAAATCTGATTTTATAAAATGTTATTACTGTCACTGGACTAAGCAGAAGATATCGGCGAGCAAATCAAGAGAAAAACTAGTGGAATTCCATTCGATTATAGAGGAGATTTTACTGTAGTAAGTTCATTATAAATATGTATAAAAAACGTTATTAGTTAAATAAAAACATTGCTTTATATTATTTTAAAATGTAATTAAATCAATTAGGAAATTACACATGGCAAGTATATTTACCTTTGGCCCACTAGCCTCAAACAATTTTGGTTTTCGGCCCTTCATAAGAAAAAGTTTGGACACCTCTGTACTAGACACTAGTCTTCAATTCCTTATCATTATTAAATTTCCCAGATCCTGTGACATTCTCACGTTTTTAGCATAAAAAACAGTGCCATAAACAGAACAAACAAAAAAATAAAACAAAAAAAAGGGTACAAAGGCTATTTCACAATACACAAACAGTTGCACACAACATAATACAATATCATCCAGAAAGCATAAGAGATAAAAATAGAATTAAATCTAAAAAATAAATAATTTTCAGAGAAATGTGTGGGACTACAACTCGACATATGCCAAACCAGTCTCACCTATAATGAGTTACAAGTCAGCATTACTGAAATAAAACAATTGGGTTCCAGATTTAAAAAAATGTTTAGTTTGTTTGCCGTCCCATATCGCATTTGTGACATTCTGTTTAACGACAGCAACATAATTTAATGATTGCACAATTCTGTCTACAGAAACTATTTGTGGTTAATTTTATGGTGTCTACAATAATTAACACGTGCGGTACAATATTATTTGAACCTCATGTTGTTCAAAATATCTCAAGGACACACTCGTTTACAACCAAACACTCATTTCTGACCAAATTCAAATTTAGTTTTGAACCAACCCTTTAAAATCTCCCTCACTTTCACACTGCGAAGCTCAATCTAAATTCTCCCACTACAGCAATTCACAGGCAATCCGTCAAGTAAAAACCCTCCAGCAGAGTTTCCATAAGGTTAGTCATTCCGACTTAATAACCAGCTGTGAGAGAACAGCACATTTACCACCACACCGACAGGGTGTTTTGGTATTCCTGCTTACTCCGAGCGGCATTCCTCAACACAGCGGTGGTCCAGCGACAGCCCCCTTCACAGACCCCTATCCTTCCCAACCCAGAGAAGCACACGCTTTCAAAAGAGAGAGAGCGGAGAGAGGGAACGTCAGAGTGCGGAGAAGGAGGGAGGGAGAGAGAGAGAGAGAGAGCCTTCTCTTTTGGAGGAGAGGGAAAGTGAGGGAAGCGCACAGAGGCAGAGGTACCAGCAGCCGCGGAGCAAACAAAAGAGCCACTGCTGGCCTTTTCTAAATGGACATGGAGGATTCAGCCGGAGGAGCTCGCAAAGCCACCAAGAGTAAACTGTTTGAGTTCCTCGTCCATGGAGTGGTGAGTGTGTGTTTGTGTGTGTGGACGCGTGTCAGTAGCTCTGCTTACAGGAATGAGATGCAGCGGCTTTTATCGCTCATTTCTGTGAAGGTTAGTTTTAAAAAAGAAAAATCTGGAACTGCCGAGGAGTGAAAAAAAGGTGAAAGGTTAACATATGGAGGGGAATATATGTAAGGAAAGAGAAATGCTGGTGCTGGAAGTGTGTGAGATACTCGTATTTTGAGGGACGAGCGGTAGGATGAAGCAGAGGATGCTCTTTTGGTGTGTGTGTGTGTGTGTGTGTGTGTGTAGATGAGGGTGTGTATCAGGAGCACACATTAAAAAAATCCTGCTGTGGTGTTTTATTCATTTGTGAAGTGGAAGCAGGCTTGATTTTATGTGTTTGCGGCGTGAAATGTGGAGGAATTAATGGTGCATGGAGACTTTAGAGAACTTTTGGTGCTCTTGGAACTATTTTGAGGCTGCTTTTTACTCTTATTATATATCAGACCAAATAGCAAGGAGTATTTCTAAAGGCTTAATTGATCAAATACAACTTTCAGGTTCTCGCCAAACCTTGAAGGTACATGTATTTCTTAAATTGATGGATTGGGTTTAAAACTCCAACATCGAGCCAACATCTTAAACTAACATCGTATTGACGTCAAATAATGGCATTTATTCGTCAGGTTTGGCAACCAAAATCCAACATCTGATAAACGTCATAGTGGTAACGTTTACACAACCTCAAGCTGTAACATCATTAGACATTGACATTTGGTTGATTTTTTTTTTTGCATTTGAAAGGAACCAAAATGCAATGTCTGTCCGATGTTGGACATTGATATTGGCCTGACGTTGGGTTCTGACGTCAACCCGGTTTTCTTTTCCAATCAAAACGCAACGTCCCATGATACTGGGGTACAACGTCAATCTGACGTCATGTTGTCGTCCTGTACCTGCTGGGTTGGAGCTGCTATTCGCTTATTAAGTGTGACGTTATGCGAAGCGGCTTCCGGGTCCAATCACTCTATCAAACTGTATGGGGGGGACTCAACAAATGGTAATAAGAAACGTTTACAAAGTGATGAAATGTTTTTGAAAATCACGTCGCTATATATATATATATATATATATATATATATATATATATATATATATATATATATATATATATATATATATATATATATATCCATGCCTAATATCCGATTTCTAGAAAATGATTAATTTTTTATAAATTGTTAATATTTTGGTATTTGTAATGCAGCAAGTCCAGAGACTGATGTGTACACCATGATTTTATAAAAAATTCAGTTTAATGTGTGATAGGACCAAAAAGTGACCATAAAGGAATATTTTCTCAATTCAGATGACTAGTGGCTTGGACCTGGAAACAGTATTCCATACGTCACCGATACGTCACGACTTAACAAGCTGATAGCGAGTAAAACGAAAATTGTAACTGGTGTAGTGGCACCATGGGTGGAAACCTGTAAATATAGAGCGCTAATAAATCAAACCATCCACTTCATACATTATTAGGAGTGAGAATCTTGAACAGCTCTTTTCACATGCTTGCAGAAAAAGGCTTACCAAAACCTTGTTACTGATTTGTCTTTATTTCATGTTCTCTGGGTTGGTAGAGGCAGCCAGTACAAAATGAATAGTAATAATATGTTCACATTATGTTGTATACTGTTGAAAATATAGATGGTAATGTTTATATTCAAAGGTGCACGTGCACAAATAAAAGAAACGCAGACTAGATAGATGCTAGATGTATATAGGCACTGTGGGCAAACTTCACTGTTAAACAAATCTAACTTAATCTTAAATTTCTTTAGTTGAATCAACTTAATTTTTCTAGTCTATTTAATAAAATATAAAATAAAATAAAATAAAATCCGCTACGCCCCTGCCTGTAAATGATT